>NC_057807.1:317395533-317429629 GCF_018294505.1 Triticum aestivum | reverse complement strand
CCAATGAACACCCCCCCCCACCGCCGGTGACTGCCAACCAGAGGTCTCACGACTTCGAATACCCATCGACCACTAATTTATTACCATTTATGTCCTTCATATACGCGCTAATGGGTGGGCCCTATGGTAATGTGCGCTGCTGAATGTGGACCATTTGACTGGTCAATTGATCGTGTTATCAACAAATTACGGAGCTGTATGGTGAACCAGTGACCGTATGATCACCCTAAAATGTACTCCTATTTTATTAACACAGTACAGTCTCAGACTACCATTTCTTTCTTTCATATACGGGCTGACAGGTGGGCCCCACGGTTACGCGCCCCGATGGTGCAACACTACTTGCGCCGCGTGGAACATTTGACTGGTCAATTGATTGTGTCATCAACAAAATACGGAGTTGTACGGGTGAGCCAGTGACCTTATAATCATGACATGTATTTGTTTAACACGGTACAGACGCAAGGGCTCATATATACGTGCAAGCACTCACCGCTATAAGCACACACACGCGAACCCTACCCCTATGAGCACCTTCGAGAGAGTGGGCCAGCATATATGATCTTGAGATTTTAGGAAGTCACCATAGGTGCCTCGTAGTCGAGTGGAACTTCTCCTCCCACTGAACGTGCATCGCCGGAAAATACTGAAATTAACATAAGATAAATGCGAGCACCGGGACTTTAACCTTGGTGGGCTCGAGAAACCACTGTCCTCCTAACCATCCAACCACATGTTGGTTAGCACAACAAAATGTATGTGGTGACCGTGATGAGCTTATTCTGAAGTCCAGTGACCATATCGTGCTTTCGCTTCAAATACAATGACCGTAAGTGTCATCAACAAAATACGGAGCACACATCAAATGCAAAGTCCGTCAGTGTCATCAACAAAATATGGATACGTATCGTGAGCTAGATACCGTTGTACTATTGTATATGCTTATTTTCTTAGTGGCCGATTGCGTGTGTGGTGTGGTGGGCACATCATTTCTAGTTGTGGTGGGTCAACATGAAGACTCATGGGTCGGTTCCATCCTGCGCCACATATAGGTTGGACTGAGATGTGTTATACGAAGACCCATGTGGAGGACTCGGCATACAACACGAAGCTACCAGAGTCGCGGAGGATTCTATCCCCATTGGTGATAAGCCGACTATATATGATTTGTAACCCTAGGCCCTTAGTATGTTATACAAGCTTGGGGGCTAGTTCGTCGATAGTATACACACACGCACAATGCCTGGTATTCACGTGTACTTTGTACACACCCCTATCACTAATATACAGTAACAGGAGTAGGCTCTTTCTTCAACTGCAAGGGTCCGATCCGAACTAGGGTAAAACTTTGCCTCGTATTACCATCCATCCTAACAGTCAGGGATATCCTTCCGAATGATATGATGAAATCATATATGCCAACTACTAAGAGAGAGGTGTGTCGGGGGGGGACAATGTGTGCGAGAGAGGCCTAAAGATAATGTGTGTGCGGGAGACACGTAGGCACATATATGTGCGTATAGAGGGCTAGTAGAGACCGTGCGTGTGTATATATGCATGCGAGAGAAGTAGTGTTTTCCAACTGAGATTAGTGAAAAGAGTGGTACATAGTAGTCAGAAAGAGAGAGAGAGAAACAGAGAGAGCATGTGCGTGACACACCTCGACACCCTGAGAGAGATTGTGAGCATGTGTGAAAGAGAAATGCCGATGCATATAAAGTGTGTGCACTTATGTGTTAGATAGAGAGAGATATAACGCGTTTGTGAGAACGGGGCGAGGCATGGTGCATCTACGTGTAAAAGGCGGTTCTACGCATTAAATTAAAATATAAATGGCATTATTATTTTTGGATGAGATCATGAATTTTGCAAATTGCGTATGGACGAAAATCGGTCTATCAGACACCCATACTCTATTGAATTCTAGCATGTGCATGTGTTTATTTCATATTATCGATCCATAGAGTGAGAGCGGTTTGAAATGCAGGCAATTGATGCTTTTGCAATTCATATATAAACATTAATTAGTGCACTCCCTGTTGTTAGTGTGAAGCACTTTATACATTTGTCACTTGCATGGATACATTCCAAATTGCTAGCTACGAAATAGAATACATGTCGAATTCAACATAAAGGGGGTTTCAAAGATTCGAATTCATAGGAAGTGCATTCATCTATTTGAACCAGAGATAATGGCATTTGTAAATCAGATGTAAAAGGGGGCATCAATCTTTGTTGTGAGTTTGAACATGCTATATATATTCATACGCATATCTAACTTTTTATTTTTTACAACCAAGGAGATTATATCTGGAACCATGCATGAACTAAGGTAAGTTGCATATTTTTTAATATATACTCGTGTACAATGTATATTCAAATGTACCCCCTCCATTCCAAAATAATTGTAGCTTGAGGATTTTCAAGAGTAAAGATTTGTGAAGTTTGACAAATCCTGAAAGTTCAATTCAAGAGAACCGAAAACGTTAATGCTTCTGCTCCCAAATATTGAACGAAGCGCCAAATAGGCCTCTGGTCACCCGAAACCGTGCGAGACTAATGTTTGGTGGTAGGAAATTACTGTCCTGACTCTGTCCTGTGTAGCCTATCGGCCCGATGTCCAAAGGTCTAAACCGGGTTAGGTTTCTAACTTCACCAAGACGCCAGTCTCAGCCGCCTCCGAGAAGCATTCATATGCCGTGGGCGCCTAAACACCCATGCGCTCGGCCGAAATCTATCCTGCCCACATTTGGGACACCTGACATGACTGTCCTACCCCAAACCCACAATATGTCCGAAATTTTAGATGGGAGCAAAGTTTGTAACTTTCCCCAAATTTCAAACAAGCGCCTCTCAAACCAAAACATTGTTCCCCCTTAGTTCCCCGCCTCCCTCCGTTTCCCCATTCATACTCCGTGGGCGCGAAAACGCCCTCTCCACCAGCCGCGAAACCCCAGCCTCCTCCGTTCCTAGAATGCCACAGTACATCCTCTCTTGTTTCAGCATCATGAAACAACCTCTGCAATCTTGGTGTAATTGGAAAATGTCTCAGAACATTATGAGGAACCCTCTTCACAGCATCGCCATCTTTCCATCTTGATGATTTGCATTTCAGGCATTCACTTAAGTTGGCATAATCCTTCCGGAATAGAACACAATTATTCTTACAAACATGGATCATATCATATCCAATTCCAATTGCACGAAGGAAATTCTTCATTTTACTGTAGGTGTGTGGCAGCTCAGACACATCTGGGAAAGATTTGCGGAAAGCAGCCAACATCGCATCGAATGATTTGTTGGTCATTCGCTCAGATGTCTTCACCTGAAGAAAGGTGACCATAGCTGAGAATACTGACAGCTTATTTCCTGGGGTGACAGCAATGTTGCATTGTTCCAACATGCGGGCCCACCGTTTTTCTTCTGCAGGTGAAAGTTCACGGAATGCACGAGCATTTCGTAGCATTGTTTCAATGTTGGTCAAACTCACTGGCTCCGCCACCACCACCTCCTCCTCCTCTTCCACCTGAGCATCAGGCAGATCAAGATGGTGATCTGCTGCTTCCACGTAGTCAATAACATTGACGTTCACAGCTTCACCATGATGAACCCACCTAGTATATGTGACCAACATCCCATACAAGTGTAGATGATTTTGCACAGTTGACTGGGGTCTTGTAACTGAATTCATACAACTGCTACACGGGTAGAGCACATCTGATTTCGGACCATCGTACTCAGCTCTGATAAAGTTCATGAAGTTTTCAACCCCCTCGACATATGCAGCGGAGAATCTTCGAGCAGAAGTTATCCAAGTCCTGTCCATCTGTTAGACATACAAATTAGGGGCCAGTTCTTTTGGGCAATTCTACGAGAATTGACCCCCTCCCCAGCTTCTCCCAGAATTGTCACTTCATCTTTTTTTACAATTCCTAGCTAATTAAGATCTAGTTAGCTAGGAATTGTAAGAAAATATAGAGTGGCAATTCTGGGAGAAGCTGGGGAGGGGGTCAATTCTCGGAGAATTGCCCAAAAGAACTGGCCCTAGTTCTTCTACTAGATATTACAGGAAAAACACATATGCTTTTTTATGAAGTCCAGGAAAAAAAATATCTAGGTCGATGTCTAAAGCTATGGCAAGATATTTGGACGAGCAGATCTAAGTAACGAAATATATGTAAAGCTAATTCAGCAAACAGATTTGAGTGCTAAATTATGGCAGGCTGTTTCAGCAGTCAATGAGCCCGAGCACACAACCATCGAACTATCGAAGGCCATCGTAGCAACAAAGATCGAGTATAAAACGGTGTAGAGCTATTTCACCTAACAGATTGGCTACTAGACCATGGCAATCTACGTCACAATAAATATACGGCAGGATATTTTAGCAACTAATCGGCCTTGGCATGCCATCTCAGCTAAGCAGATTGAGTGCAGAACAGGGCAAGGAAGCTTCTTAAGTAGAGCATATTGACAGTAAACTACTTCGGCAAACTGTGAGATTAATAGCATCTATCAGCTAAGATTCAGCGCTACACCGACATGAACGGGGCCTCCACAACTTCTGGTTTCCAGTGAACAACAAGAAGATCATCGGAAAAACAGAAGGAGGACACAGCACTGCCAGCAGAAAGAGGTACTCCTCTTCCCTTATTCATGTGAATCTTACGTCTCCGCTCACACTGTATTCATCCCACGAAAGAAACTAGTTGAGCACTTCTTACTGCATCTTCTTCGTGATACTAAATGCACAAGGTTTCGTCCCTTTTACTATTTCACCTTTGCTAGAGGTCAGTAGCCCACCTGGATTTCAATTCAGGGTCAGTCGAACCTCAATTAAAAGAAACAACACCCACTTAGGCGCGCGGAGCACCTAGTCCGCCTGTTCCCCGGGGAAGCGACGCATCGGTGTCTATCATAGGGGTATGGGGCGCAGGAGCTGCTTGCGCCCGATCTGGAGGTCGGCGGGGCTTGAATGGATGGCTGGGGGCGGTGCCAAGCACGGCGGTGCGGTGAGGTCGAGGGGAGGGCGCAGGCAGGGGAGGAATACTGGGCCGATGGTCATTGGCATTTCGAGGAAGATCATCAACACTGACTTGCTGGAGGTAGATGAAGGCGATCTGCCTGTTCTTTGTACATTGGACGGTGCAGAAAAAATGGACTGACCTATTTGCTTTCAGTCGACTGTTATTTTCATAGAATCCTGTAGTAATTTAGTGTGACGTGCATGTTGTAGAGCTATCATATGTCTCCCGTCATTTATTTCTCACCGACCTGCTATATGCTACCTTTACACTGTACTAATTGTGCACACACTTCACCCATACTCACACTATTGTTTTTTATGCATGGGTATTTCAGACTTTGACACAGTGTTGATGAATGCAGAAAAGAAAAGACAAAAGTCGCTCCAATGTAATTCGAAGATAAGCACTAAGCGTTTCATCGCTCTAATGGGTGCAGTGTGAGCAGTTGGAGACAGTAAACGTAGCTTTGCAGTTGATGATCTCAATTGCCACACACAACCATCCCAGGTGCTTGCTTTAACTTCGTGCTGTCAAATGTGGTTGCATGTTGCATATGATGTCTAGCTTGTATTTCTTCCAATTTGGTTAAATTACATCTGCTTACTTTACACATTATACCTTTCATAATGACATGCCTTCCTATTTTTGATACACACTACATATGACTATTAACCATGTCAGTACATGAAACTAATGCTCTTTTGTATCCTCGTCAATCACTTATGATGAAACAGTCACCCGGGTGGGTTACTATGAGACACCCTACTCGTTTAAAGAGTGCAGTGTCATCCTCCCCACATGATTCTCAAGAAACAGCAAGGCTAAATGAAGATAGTCAACGTAGCTCTCTAGCTGATCACCGCAATTCCCGCACACCATCATCGCAGGTGCTTGCTCTTACTTGGCAGTGTGATATGTGGTTGCATGTTGCATATGGTGTCTACCTTGTAATGCTTCTAATTAGGGTAAATTGCATCTGCTTAGTTAACACATTATACCTATGAATATGACATGCCTTCCTGTTTTTGGTACATACTACATCTTTCTATTAACCATGTTCTTACATCAAACTACTTTTCTTGTGTATCCCTCATCAATGCTCCTAATTTGTTAAATTGCATCTCCTTAGCTTACACATTATACATGTGAATATGACACGCCTTCTTGTTTTTGGTACATACTACATCTGCCTATCACACCATGTTCTTACATCAAACTACTGTTTTTGTGTATCCTGCATCTATCGCTTATGATGAGACAGTCACGCGCGTGGGTTAATATGAGACTCGATACTCTTATAAAGAATGAAATTTCATCCTCTCCACATGATTCTCAAGAAACATCAAGCCTAAATGAAGATATTGAACATAGCTCTGTACCTGAAGACCGCACTTCCCCTACAACACCATCACAGGTGCTTGCTCTAACTTCGCAGTGTTATATGTGGTTGCATGTTGCATATGGTGTCTAGCTTGTAATGCTTCTAATTAGGGTAAATTGCATCTGCTTAGTTTACACACTATACCTGTGAATATGACATGCCTTCCTATTTTTGGTACACACTGCATCTATGTGTTAACCTTGTTCTTACATGAAACTACCTCTCTTTTGTATCCTGCATCAATCACTTACGATGAGTCACCTTTATTCGTTGCATATTGCATATTATTTCTAGCATGTTGCCATGTATTGCTTCTAATTTGGTCCAATACATTTGTTAGGGCACCCTTTTAATTTGGCAGAGTGATATTGGTTTCATCTTTCATATGGTTTCTAGCTTGCATCGATTCTAACAAGTTCAAGCACCTTGTGCTTAGTTTACACTTTATACATCATACATGTCAGTATGTCACGCCGTCCTGTTTTTCATACATATTCCATCCTCCTATCATGCGGCTGCCTTACATGAAAGTAGTGTTCGTCAGTATCATGCATCAATGAGTTCCGAAGAGCAAATTTTATTCCTTTTTCTTGTGGGTTTGACTTGACAAGGCAAAATCAAGAAAGAGGAAGGAAAAGAGTAAGGAAGGCGATGATGGTGGTCCTCTGCAGCAACCTAAACGGAGCATATGTACCGATTCTCCTTGTACTGATAGTGCATTACAAGGTCCAAGTCTCCGCTCCCCTACTCCACCATCCAAGGTGCTTGCTCTAACTTGGCAGTGTGATATCTGGTTGCATGTTGCATATGGTGTCTAGCTCGTATTGCTCCTAATTAGTGTAAACTGCATCTGCTTAGCTTACACATGATACATGTGAATATGACACGCTTTCCTGTTTTTGGTACATACTATATTTGTCTATCACACCATGTTCTTACATGAAACTACTCTTCTTGTGTATCCTGCATCAGTCACTTATGATGGGACACCTTTAAGTTGGCAGTGTGATATTGGTTTGTGTCTTGAATATGATTTCTAGCATGTATTGCTTCTAGTTTGATGAGCGCCACCTATGACGAGACAGTTTTAACTTGGCAGAGTGATATTGATTGCACCTTCCATATGGTGTCTTGCAGTGTTTCTAATTTGTTGAAGTGCCTTCTTCTTAGTTACCACATCATAGGTGTGAATATGTCAAGCCGTCCATTTTTCTGTACATATTCCATCCTAGTATCATGACTTTGCCTTTCATGAGAGTAGTGTTTGTCAGTATCATGCATGAATGAGTTCTGAAGAGCGAATGATATTCCTTTTTCTTGTCGGTATGACCTCACAATGCAAAATCAATAAAGCTGAAGGAAATTGGCAAGGCATTGGATGATGGTGGTCCTTCCGAGCAACTGAAATGGAGATTCTCTACAGATTCTACTCCGCCATCCTCCCAACAAGATTCGCAAGACAACGCAAGGCTAGACAGTCAACGTAGTTGTGTAGATGATGAGCACATCTCCCCTACTCCACCATCACAGGTGCTTGCTCTAACTTGGCACTATTATATGTGGTTGCATGTTGCGTATGATGTCTAGCTTGTATTGCTTCTAACTTGAATTGCATCTGCTTACTTTACACATAATGCCTGTGAATATGACATGTGTTCCTGTTTCTAGAACATACGTGTACATGATGAGCACATCTCCCCTACTCCACCATCACAGGTGCTTGCTCTTACTTGGAACTGTTATATGTGGTTGCGTTTTCCGTATGATGTCTAGTTTGTATTGCTTCTGATTATGTTGAATTGCATCTGCATAGCTTACAACTTATACCTGCAACGATCACTTACCCATAAGACACATTTAACTTGGGACTGTGATGTAGGTTGCATCTTGCATTGTCTTCTAGCTTGTACTGCTTCTAATTTCTTGAAATGGCACTTACGACGAGACACTTTTTACCTGATAGAGTGATATTGGTTGCGTGTTCATATGGTGCCTAGCTTTCATTTCTTCTAATTTTGTTGAAATGCCTTCAGCTTATTGTTTTTTCATACATATTCCATCCTCCTATCGTACGTGTGAATATGAAACGATGTCTTTTTTGTATATATTCCATCCTCCTATCCTGCGCTTGCCTTACATCAAAGTAGTGTTCCTGTATCATGCATCAACCAGTTATGCAGAGCTAATTTTATTCATCTTCTTGTGGTTTTGACTTCATAAGGCAATATCAGAAAATAGGAAGGAAAAGAGTAAGTTAGGGGATGTTGGTGGTCCTCCGCACCGACGCAAACAAAGACTCTCTAGATTTGCCACTGCTACTGCTAATGAAGTTGAAGTCCCAAGTCTACATGATGAGTTCATCTCCCGTACTCCACCATCGCAGGTGCTTGCTCTAAGTTGACAGTGTGATAATTGGTTTCATGTTGCCTATGTTGTCTAGACTGTATTTCTTCTATTTTGATTAAATTGCACCTGTCGAGTTTATACGTTATACATGTGCATATGACATGGCTTTCTGCGTCTAGAATACACTGCATCTATCTATCATACCATGTTCTTACATCAAAGTACTGTTGTTGTGTATCCCGCATTAGTCACTCATGATTGGACGCTTTTAACATGGCAGTTTGATAGTGGTTGCATCTTGCATTGATTTCTACGTTGTACTGCTTCTAATTTTTCAAATTGCCACTTATGACAACACACTTTTAACTTGGCAGAGTAATATTGGTTGCATCTTTCATATGGTGTCTAGCTTGCATTACTTATATTTTCTTGAAAATCCTTCTGCTTAGTTTGCACATCGTAGCTATGAATATGTCATGCCGTCCTATTTTTATTACATATTCCATTCTCATACGGTTGTCTTACATCAAAGTATTGCTTATCTGTATCATGCATCAATGAGTTCTGAAGAGTGATTTTATTCTTTTGTGTTGTGGGTACAGCTTGGCATGGCAAAGTCAAAAAAGAGCAAGGAAAATAATATAGTAGGGAGTGCTGTTACTCGTCGGGTGAAACGGAAAAGGATCTGTCGTCGAGATTCTGCTGGTACTTATAGTGCAGTACAAGGTCCAAGTCCACCGGCTAAATCTACAAACACAGTATCACCCGCTCCACCCGTTGCAGCATCTGCGTCAATTGTACCAGCATCTCAACCAGTTACTCATTCGTTTGCTCCGGAACTGGCCAGTTCCCAAGCTGCCTTCACACCTAACACTACTTCTGAAGCACTGCTGACACAACAGGACTTGGCAAGATCAGATGAACCTCATGAGCATCAACACCAAGACGGTACCTGACCGAGTCAAGTTGCAGTTGCATGCTCCTTTATATGTACTCTCACAGTTTGATGTACACTAACACTTTCCATATTCGTTGTTGAACTAGCACCACGGCGCAAGCGGAAACAGACATTAGGGATAATGCTTGACAGATTAACAAAATCTAAAGGAGGAAGAATGGAGATCCATTTTGAGGCAGGTTTAAAAAGGCCACATGATGCTACAGAGTCAGCCAAGTTAGTATCAGAGGCAGCCGTTGCTGTTAGGTGTCATGCACGTATCCTCCCAACGTGGATCCAGTACAGAAATGAGAAAGACAATACCCAGTTTAACACCTTCCTTGACCATTTATCCGTAAGTAATGTTATTCATTGCAATTAGTAATATTGTCTTGCTCTGTCCCATACTTTCTAGCTTCCTCCTAATAAGACTCACATTCTTTTTTCAACAGATGAGGTTCAAGTTGGATCCGAAAGATGATGCAACTAAACAAGTATGCACTCATGTTTTTCAGTCTGCTCTACGACAGTATTGGTACCACCTTAGAAAATCTCACTTTGAAGGCAAGGCTAACAATGAAATCGCCCAAACATCTCCAGTGGAATATATTACAGATGAAGACTGGGCAGCCCTTGTTAAACACTGGTCTGATCCAAAGTATCAGGTAGGCTATATGTATTTGATCAGACCACATATTGAACTTGTATTTATGTATGTGCCTTACAAGTGTATCGTGTTCTAGGCTAACTGTTTGAAGAACAAAACCAACCGTTCTAAAGTGAAATTCCAACAGATAATAGGATCTCGTAGCTATATTGCACATTGCGAGGCTCATGTAAATAGCTGCTACTTCCTTCTTTTTTGTGTGCCATATTATCGTATCTATATTGACTTGTTCCAAATACAAAGGAAAGCCCATGCGAACCAAAAAGAACCTGAAACGAATGCAGTGCAAAACTTCAAGGATTGCCACACCAGCAAGATGAAGGGCATGAGCACACCAGTTCAAGCCGCTGTTGTAAGTCCTTACTCCTCCTGCCTTGAACTGATTGGTATTGCGATGTGTTCAATTAACTACTTGGTTTGCAGCCAATGTCAGTTAATCTGTTCACTTTTATACATAGTTGTCATAACGTATCATTTCACCTTACATGGTTTAAAAGAGATGAAGGATATTCTTTTGGTCTTGATCTGTAATCTAGTTGTTATGTTCACGTGCGCACACAATGATAAAATAGCTTGTCTGTTTTATATCTGTTTGCCCATGATATGAATGATGTCATACTATGTTCATCCTACTTTAAACCATGTCTCTTTATCCTTAGATGTCAACGAATGTGAGGAAATAGACAATACAGTAGGCATGCTACTTGGACATATGTTCCGAAAGTGATTTTATTATGTAGTTGGCACTACAATACATGCTAATGTATTATAGTAGTTCACCAAAATAAGTTATGTATAAACGTTTAACCTACTTTGTTTGTTTTTGTCTCATTAGTAAATTATTTGGTACACTAATCTACAAGTTCAAACTTTCAGGAAGCTATGGAACAAATGATTGAACAGCCACAACCACCTGAAGGTGACGAGGCTACGACAGGCACAATGTCACCTCTTGCTGCAGTGCATCAGTATCTCTCCACTAACAGTGCAAAAAGCACCTTCCTGCGTAATTCTGGGTTGGTTGTCAAGGTAACCTCGTCCAAATCGCCTTCTGAACAGAATCTTCCTGCTAGACAGAGTGATATATCTGTGCTCCAGACACAAGTCCAATCCCTAATGGACGTTGTTTCGGAAACAAGAATAGTGGTTGAGAAATGTCGTCAAGATATGAATGGTTTTGAAACCAGACTATCAGACATTCGCTTCGTTGTTCGAGAGCAATGGCGGAAAAAAGGTGGAGATCGTGATGCTCCATTAGATTCTACAGCCTGAAACATTAGCACTCAGGTCAAATGATCTGTGCCTCTATACATCTGATGGTGCTTTTATCTGGAAGGACTATAAACTTTATGCCAACATGCCTTTTGTTGTATGGTTGGAATTTATTTTGTTGTGATACACCATTTATGATGCTGCCATAGGCTGCAGTAATTACGACGCTATTTTTGTATAGTATAGGTTTATCTTAGTAATGTATTCGGCCGAAACCTTCGTAGGAGCCCAACTGCCAACATTCATCGGGCCCATTCCAATTGGGCTCAAAACGATTACGGGCCGAAATTGGCATGTAGCCCACTAAAAATATCTGGGCCTAAATCAGCATAAGCTTTCATATTTTTCTGGTAAGCCTGTGCCCATAGTGGGCCTTTAACAGGCCTAAACATAATTTGGGCCCTCAGTAAAATTAGGCCTTTTACAGGTGTAAATATCTCGAGCCCATAAAGAACATGGGCCTTTAATAGACCGAAAGTGAGATTGGGCCCTGATTGTGCCAAATAACCCACTAGACTTAGCAGGCCGAAATGGTGGCCCATTTACGATGCGGATCTTTGACAGGCCGAAATTTGGACGGGCCGTAAATGCACTGACCTAATACACGGGCCTTTAACGGGCCGGAACTTTGGTCGGGCTAGATTATCGCCATTTTTATATGGGCCGTTAATGGGGCCGATATGACATTGGGCCGCATATGGCCCATGGTTTACGTCCGGCGTTAACAGGCCGGAAATGACAACAGGCCGAAAGTGGCCCAAATCTATAATGGGCCTCTAACAGGCCGAA
Source organism: Triticum aestivum (assembly GCF_018294505.1). Lineage (NCBI taxonomy): Eukaryota > Viridiplantae > Streptophyta > Magnoliopsida > Poales > Poaceae > Triticum > Triticum aestivum. Next base: position 317,417,210 of record NC_057807.1, on the reverse strand, counting down.
TGTCAGACATGGCCGAATATGACCCAAATCCTTTACGGTCATTTATGGGCCGAAAGTTTTGATGGCCTGTAAATGGGCCCAAATGAAGCCGGACCTTTAACAGGTCGGATATACACCGGGCCGTAATTCGGCCCAATTACTTAGCGGACAGTTAACGGGCCAGAAGTGACCATGGGCCGCATTGATGACAAGTTTAGGGCAGGCCGTTGATGGGCCGATTTGACAGAGAATGTTGGGCCTTTAACTGGGCCGGCCCATTATGGTCCGCAGAATCTTGTGGGCCTTTAGCTGGGCCGGCCCATTGTGGTCCACAAAATTTTTGGGCCTTTAGCTGGGCCGACCCATTATGGTCTGCAAATTTGTGTGAGCCTTTAGCTGGGCCAGCCCATTATGGTCCGCTAAATTTTGTGGGTCTTTAGCTGGGCCGGCCCATTATGGCCCGCTAAATCTTATGGGCCTTCGGTTGGGCCGGTCCATTTAAACTTTGTGGGCCACTTTTGGGCCGGTCCACGTGTCAACATATCATAGGTCATCTTGACCGTTGGATGAGTGACACATGTGCCAACGCGGAGCTGGTGCGTGGATCCGTCAGCCAATGAGAATTTTACACGTGGAAAATCGGCATTGGTCGTGGCTGTTAACGGGTTATCGGATCCAAAATCCGACCCGATAGCTTAACGGCGTTCTGTTACAGTGGATTCCACGTGTCGGTCACCCTTGACGAAAGCACTTCTGTGACGCGTGATTTATCGTCATGGAAGTGGACACTTCTGTGATGATAATTTTGATAATGTCATGGAACACTTCTATGATAGCACAGGTATGACTATCTTGATTCTGTCATAAATTTGTCATGGATGTACATGCATGACAGAAAATGTGACCTACTGTGACAAACACGTATCATCACGGAAGTGTATTTTTTTGTAGTGATGGGTGGATGTTTTCTTTCCCATAAAAGTGCTAGAGATTGGAACTTTCCATCTGATTGGAACGAGTCTATTCCTTCATACCGAACAGACAAAACGCAACGATTCCACGGGAATGTGTTTCCTGTGTGTTTTCCTTTGCTTTTCCTACGTACCAAACTGGGCCTTAACGTTGATAGTCAAGGCTCCAAACAAACAATCCTAGGCGGCGGTATATGCATGGTATCACCAAGGTTGCGGATTTGCTCAACCAAGATGGAAATGATTGGGATATGGCAAGGATTGATAACATGTTTACAGAATTGGATGCTGCGGATATCAAACAAATTGTTGTGGGAGGACCGGGAACGGTAGACTTATTGGTCTGGAATTTTATGAACAATGGAGTCTTTACTGTTCGGTCGGCTTATCACTTCGAATGGACATGAAAAAATGCAACTCTGGCCTGTAATAGCCCCAAAATTGGGTTATCAATTTTTGTGTTGTTATTCCTTCCTGGCAATCATTTTCAAAATCTTTCTCCTGAGTTTGTTGGATGACTCTGAGAATTATTGTCATTTCCAACCTTTCAAAACTTTGCTCATGTCTTTGTGAGTGGGCAAGACCTCAGTTGCATCATCTCAAACCCTAATTCCAAATTTTTGGAATTTGAATGTGGCCTTTGTGATTACAAAGGAGACATCATTTTCTTTGATCTGTTGATCATGCCATCTGTTCCCAGAGACCCTCCTACCTTTATAAACCTTGGATATGCAAAAAATATTGCCAAGTCCTATGCAATATTTTTGAATTGTGATTTGTTCCTTTTCTTGCCTTTCTGATGAATAAAATCCAAAGGCATAGCTACCCATCTCCTAAATTCATGTGAATTGGTGGAGTGGATATTTATGCCTAATCCAAGCTCTGGAAAATATATTGGCCATAATTAAATATGGAAAATTGCCTTTTCCTATTTAATGCCTATATTCCATTTTTGCCACATTCTTAAGGAACTACTATTTTTATAGCAGAGAAAATTCCCACATAAATTGTGGAGCTTTTACTTGCTATATAATCACTAGTTCCACCCTTATCTCATGTTCCATAGTTCAGAAATTGGGCACATGATCCACTGCAAGTTTCTGTCTTTTCTAAAAAAATTCCAAAGGAAGTGATTTATTCCTAATTCCTTTTGAGCTACAATTTGTCAGGGTGATTAATATGGATACCAAAGATGAGCTCAATCTAATCATTTTTAGCTCCCTGTGCAATTTTTCAAAGTTTCTGACCAGATTGTAACTTTGTGAAGGAAGTACCTTCATAGAGTATCTCTACTCCTAATGGAGCAGTTGGTGAATAGTCCGCCGGTTATTTTTTGCTGGTTTTTTTCATCTCACCACTTTCATTGGTTTTATTTCGCTGGTTTTATTTCGTCTCCCTCCCACCTGCCTTTTCGCTTCACCACCCACATAAACCCATCAGATTAGTTACCATATATTCGTGCTTGATCTGGCAGGTGTCGATTCAATTTAATCATGTAAATATTTGATAATTAAGAATTCAAAAATAATACCATATATAGAAGATCACCTTCCAAACAAATCACCTCCCTCTCTGATTTATTTCTCCCACTGATCTCCTTCCATACTAATAAAGTACGCATTGCATTCCTAACAAAGAGAGAAAATAAAAAAAGAACCCCCCACCCGCACGACCCCTCCCACGCCTCCAGTGCGCCGCCACCCGCCACCACGTTGTTGCGCGCCACCCCCCACCTCCAGTGCGCCGCCTCCAGTGCCCCGCTACCCACTGCCACGCTGCTGCGCGCCGCCGGGCGCGGCGATGATGATCTCCGGCCAGATCCGGCTAAGGAGGCGAGTAGGAGTCGGATCCTGTTCCGGGGACGGTGTGGAGATGATCTAGGAGGCGCGGGAGGAGGTACAGTAGCGGGGCTTGAACTCCAAGTTCTTGGCGGCGGCGTTCCTCGCTGGTTCCGAGCGAGCGAGCTCCGACATATTCTGCGTCTTGCGGCGATGGTCATGTTATCTCTGCAGCGGTAGTGGCGAGTCGGCGACACACAACTGGCGCCGTGCTCCGTAGGTCAGATTCTCTCATCCCTCACCCTGGGATACCCTGATCTCTCTCTCTCTCTCTCTCTCTCTCTCTCTCTCTCTCTCTGTGTGTGTGTGTGTGTGTGTGTGTGTGTGTGTGTGTGCGTGTGTGTGTGTGTGTGTCTGTGGGTGTGCAAGGGATCTTAATTAATTGTTTGCTTGGAGTTTAGGATCCAAGTACGCCCCTCTCTGTGGTGTTCACTGATTCCTTGGAGCAACAACATGTTGTTGGAGTTGCCAAAGCATTAGGTCGAAGGAAATATGACGATGAAGGACACACAGAGGAGTGTGAGCGGTGATGGCAGCAAGGTTACCGGCAGGTATGCATGCATTAACTGACTGTACAGTGTTCCTGTGTGAAAGTGCGTTATGTCGACTAGAGGGGGGGTGAATAGGCGATTTTTATGAATTCTTCACTGAGGAATTTGCCGGTGAGGAAATTCCTTAGCGAAGAACTATTAGCAGTGGAATAAGTACTCAGAAGTAAGCATAACAGAATACAAGCATGGTCATCATGATGAAATGAAGACTAGCACAGAGTACAGAAAGCGTAATCACAGGATAACACAAGATGAAGACAAACAGACTGAAGAAATTGAACTGAGGAAATTGAGAAAGTCTTCAGTCAAAGTCTTCAAACACATATATGAACAAACACTCAACACAGTAATGAGGAAATGAAAGGGTTGAGGAAATAGAACCAGTAGGTTGGTGAAGACAATGATTTGGTAGACCAGTTCCAACTGTTGTCTCAGTTGTACGTCTGGTTGGAGCGGCTGAGTATTTAAACTCGAGGACACGCAGTCCCGGACACCCAGTCGCTGAGCACGCAGCTCAGGACACCCAGTCCTCGCCGTATTCTCCTTGAACTAAGGTCACGCAGACCTCGTCCAATCACTCGTGGTAAGTCTTCAGGCGACTTCCAAACCTTCACAGACTTGGTCACTCAGCGATCCACAATTCCTCTTGGATGCTCTAGACCTTGACGCCTAACCGTCTGGAAGAAGCACAGTCTTCAAAGGTAACAAGCGTCGGATCCATGCAGGATCAATTTCTTCAGTGATGCTCAATCACTTTGGGTTTGTAGGGGTTTGGTTTTGGGTTTTCCTCACTCGATGATTTTCGCTCAAAGTCCTCGGAGGATGGGTTGCTCTCAAATGACAAGTGTCAAGTTCTCTCGGAGCAGCCAACCAGCTAGTGGTTGTAGGGGGCGGCTATTTATAGCCTAGGGAGCAGCCCGACATGATAAGACATAAATGCCCCTCACTGATATGACCGTTAGGTGGATAAGATATCTTGGGACAGCTGGCGCGCAGCACAGCAACGGTCGGAAATTTGACTCTCAAATTCCTTAGGGCTATCATGTTCCTCACTGTGTAGGTAATTCGCACTGACGAATTCCTAACTCCTCAGTCAGAACAAATTCATCAGCGACCAGGAGAACTTCGTCTCTGTCACTGAAGAAAGTGACTGAACTGTATGAGATTTCCAAAGGCTTCACTCGAAGGGATTGGTAGGTGTAGGATTTGAGTTGAGCATCACATGGAAATTTTTCCTTAGTATTTCCTCGACCCCCTTTAACAGTACGGTGTTTCCTATGACTCAAGAAGGTGAAAATCAAACTACGAAAACAAAAGTCTTCACGCTTCATGTTCCACAAATGAATACCAAGTCTTCAAGGTCACACCAATTTCTTCACTTTCAAAGTCTTCAGAAAGTCTTCAGAATATCAAAGTCTTCAGTTGAAGAACTTCATTTTTTGGGGTCGACTTTCTCTGTAAATATCAAACTCCTCATAGACTTATAGACCTGTGTACACTCACAAACGCATTAGTCCCTTAACCTATAAGTCTTCAATACACCAAAATCACTAAGGGGCACTAGATGCACTTACAATCTCCCCCTTTTTGGTGATTGATGACAACATAGGTTAAGTTTTCAACGGGGATAAACATATGAAGTGTATACACTGATTTTGAGGAATTTGATTACAAGATATAGTAGAACTCCCCCTGAAGATGTGCATAGTGAGGAATTTGCTTTTGAGGCAATGCACATTTGAAGAGTTGAATCATGGAGATCTCCCACTATATCTTGTAATTCATGCACGCATTTGATATATAATATGAAGAATTTGAAATGCATGATGAAATATGGTGCCTGATGAGATTTAGCATGCGTGCAATGTCATTAACGAGGAATAAGCATGCAGAGCATAATGCAACAAAAGTATCAGTGCACCATTGGGTTTAAGATTACAACTTGATCCAAATAAAAGTTTCAGAAGAACGAGAGTTGTAACTTAAAAAATGCCCTTAATATAGACCCGTTTGAAGACTAACTCAGAATTCTCCCCCTTTGTCATCAAATGACCAAAAGGATTGAAACTGAGGACTAACGCCCCTGAAGAATTTCAAGTCGATGGAGGAGCGCCAGCGTTGTCGGGGTTGTTTGTTGTAGCAGGGCCTACCGCAGTGTCGTCCAAATCTTCATACTCATCAGTGTCACACGATGAAGAATAAGAGCTGGCCACCAAGGAAGGAACTTTGACCTTCTTGAATTTCTTCGGTGGAGGTGCAGACCAGTCAAATTCTTCCTTGAGACCCATATTCTTCAGATCTGCAGCGCTGTAGACATGAGAGAGAACAGCCCAGGTACGGTTGAAGGTTTCATGGAGGTAGTATTGGTTTTTCTTCACTGCATTGTGTGTTGAGGTCATGTTGTGAAGAATTGAACCAAACTGACGCTTGACCCATTTATGATTGTGATCAACCTTCTGATGAAGACTGAGGAGTAACTCACGATCAGTCATCACCCTGGGTGCTGTGGCTTGAGGAGTTTGCTTTGCTGAGGTATTTGCGGCAGAGTCATGTGTGGCAGAATCATCATTGGTAGAGTAAGATGCAACCTAGCGAAATTGACCATCCAATGGACGAATGCCTTCATCAATCACAGCAGCGGCCTTGCCTTTATCATTAGCTGATGAAACTGTCCGTTTGAGGACTTTAATGGGAGGCAAGTAGCTACCGTGGTTCAGAGTGTCAGCTTTGTAATTCAGTGAAGATCTTGCCCTGATGAATCTCATAATCCAAGGAGCATAGGGCTTCAGCTCGAATGGTGACATAGCAATATTGGCCGGAGTCCTCATGAAAAAATCATGGAAGTTGACGGGAACGCCATGAATGATGTTGAAAAGCATATTCTTCATGATGCCAACGACTTCTTCATCATTTGAGTCGTGGCCTTTGATGGGACTCATTGTCTTCGTCAGAATTCGATAGACAGTCCGAGGCACATAGAGTAATTCCTTGACAAGGAATTTGGTTCGTGGGGCCTGCCTTGGCTTCAAATGCTTCATCAGCACTTGCATATAGTGATTTGAAAGTTCTGGTTCATTGTAGATACAACGAGCATCATCAAGTGGAGGACTGAGTGGTAGGGCACGAAGCAATTCAGTTGCTGGTGCCTTGTAGTGAGTATTTTCAGACATCCAGTCTAATACCCATGAGTTCACGTCTTCAGCGTCTCCGGTGATGTGCAGAGTTGCATAGAATTGAAGAATGAGTTCTTCATTCCAGTCACAGATATCAATGCAGAAATTCAGAAGTCCTGCGTCGTGAAGAACACTGACGACTGGCTCAAAGCCAGGCAGAGACTCCATGTCCACATGAGGAATATGTGCATGATCGAAGACTTTGTCTTTGTTGAAGAGCACTGAGGAATAGAAATTGGCTTGGCTGGCAGTCCAGAAACGCCTCTTCCTTATGCGAGCAGAATCATATGGATTATAATCAGTGAAGAATACGTGCTCGGCAAAGAAATCTTCAGCCTTGAACTTCTGTTTGCTTGAGAACGGATTCTTTTGCTTTGGCAGAGGGGTGTCAGTGAGTTGCATCACCACCTCAGGAATCGCGAGCTCAGGTTCTTCAGGCTGAGGAATTTCTTGTTCCTCAACAGGTGCAGTCTGAGGATCAGCAGCAGCAGGTTCATCAGCACTAGTGGCTGGAATTTCTTCATGCACAGAGCGAGTGGGTTGAGTTTCTTCATAGCCCATTTGAACTGTTGGTGCAGGGGACTGAGGAATCTGTTGGAGCAGGGTGAAGAGAGGAGTATTGGGATGCTGACTTTCCCAAAAGTCATCATTCATCACAGGTGTGGTGCACCCTATATCCACATCTTCATCTTCAATTTCTTCAACACCAGCCTCTTCAGCTGTGAACTGAGGCATAGGTGAGGAAATGACTGGCGTTGAAGGGATTGCGTCCACTTCAATTTCTTCATCAATCTGCTCTGACGAAGCAGCAGAATGATGTTCTTCATCAGATCCGGTGGGGATCTCATAGTCTTCTCCAAAAGGAACAAGGTCCTTTGACGGCATGGAGGAAATTGGAACAGCATCAATTGGATTTTCGAGTGAGCTGGTCATTGGCGTCATTTTCTTCGCAGCCGAAGAATTTGACACAGCTGATGCCTTCCTTTTCTTCACTGCAGCTCGCTCTGCAGCCTTGGTTTTCTTCGCATCAAATGCACATGGAAGAATTGGTGTTGGTGTAGGTGCAGATGGAGCTGAGGAATCTGGTTGAATTTCTTCAGGCGCAACTGATGCAGTTGCCCTGACTTCTTCAGTTTCTTCAGGCGCACCACTAGTGGATGCCCTGGCAATTTCTTTAGCGGCTGGAATGGGATCATCAGCCCTGGAACTAGCATTTTCATCAGCAGCCTAAACTTCATCAGCGGTGCTGGCATGTTCTTCAGTCGGCTGAGCTGAGACTTCAGCCTGAGGAATTTCATGTTGCGTTGGGGCTGCAACATTGGTGAATTTCTTCGTCAGATTGACGAATCTGACTTTGGCTCCTTGCCAATCAGCATAGTAGGCATCAAAGTCCTTGCTGAGGGCTTGAATTTCAGACTGAGCCTGGAGAAGTTCCTCAGGTGTCATTCTGACAACGTTTTTCTTCAGGAGCTTCTCCTTTCTGTATTGAGCTTTCTTAATCTCTCTTGCCTTTTCAAACTTCCATTTCTCTTCAGTGATGAAATGGGTCAACATATGACTTTGTCCAGGGGTCAGATGAAAATCAGGCATTGGGGTGTTTGGATCCTTGTGCCAGAGATCAATATAATTGAGGATTTTCCTCGGATCCAACAGCAGTGGCACAGATGTGCCTTTGGCTCTAGCGGCCTTCACCTGTCTGTCTCTGATGATTTCCGCAAGTTCATCATCAGAAGCTTCATCATCAGAAGGCACATGGAATGCGACCTGTTTCTTCTTTGGACTTGGACGAGGACCTCGTCCAGCTGTTGCTTTGGTCTTCAGTAGAGTCGGGCCAGATGATGAAATTGGTGCAGCTGAGGAATTTGCTGAAACACCAGAGGCAATTGAGAAACCAGCAGTCCTTTGACATGTAGCCAGATGCACAGGAGCTGAGGACTTTGAAGGAGCTGTTGAGGACTTTGGTGGAGCTGTAGCAGTGTGAGGAATTTGCCTTGAGGGCGCTGCTGAGGAACTTGGCCGTGAGGGCGCTGATGGTGAAGCACTTGGCTTACGAGCAGGCTTCTTTGGCATGGATTTCCTCGGTTTGACCGAGGCCTCAGTAGCAGTAGCAGTGGCAGAATCCTCATTGAATTTCTTCACTGCCTCCTTGGCTTGTCTTGCCAATTTAGCTTGGCGCTTAGCCCATTCTTCAGGAAAGTCCTCACCACGTTTGATGCTTGTGGGATCAGCTACTTGGCCAGGTGCCAATGGAGCTCTTGGGCATGGAGGATTGAGGGCGAATTTCTTCATGTACTTTGGAGTCACATATCTGTATTCCCTCCATTCTCATGCCCATCTCCGTTCAATCTTCTGAATGCGCACCTTGCGCTGATTTTTGTTTTCTTTGCCAAATTTTGCTTCATCTGGTGTGCAATAGTCAGCATAAATTTCCTCAGGGATCTCAAACGCAGTCATAACCTCGGGTTTCTTTCCTCCCTTCTGCGGCTTCTTACCGTCTGCCATATTCTTTAGTTGAGGAATTTGAACAATTGAGTTCTCTGAAGAAGTATGCAGTTTTTCTTCGAGGAACGTTGCAAATGAGTTAAGTTGATGAGAACCTAGTGATTCAGCAGCAGACATGAGTACCTGTGAACAGAGTACAGGTGCGAGGAATTTGGAGAGGTCATATGCGTTCTGAGAAGGTTTTTCGAAAAGAACAAGTTTTGAGGAATTTGACCAGATGTGCCTTGAAGAATTTCACTAAGCGTTCTTGTCTTAGGTTCCAGAGTTGTACAGATCGAAGATCCACACAATTAGGGAATCTTGAAGAAAATGATTGCTTAGAAAAACAGTTCAAGTTCATATGATGTGTGTGGTGTTCATATGTGTGAAGATTTGAGGAATAAACACCTTTGAAGATTTTCAGGAAAGCTTGAGAATCAAGCGAGTAATAAAAGTAACTTTTAATTACCCGAAATGAAGAACACGACGAACTGAGAAGAACGGATGGGAAGTTCGTCAGGTTAGATCTTCCTTGCCCTAACTTGGCGGAGGAAGACAGCTACGGCGGCGGCGGAGTGAAGATTTCCGCGGTCGGCGTGAGTACGACGGCGACGAGGTCGAGGCAGTGAAGCTCTTCCTCACCGGCGACGATGAAGTAGCGGCGGCGCTAGGGTTTGAGGAGCTCGAGTGGGAGAGAAGCGATCAAGCGGAGTAAATGAAGTGAGGAAGGGGAGAGGGGTATTTATAGACATGGTGAAAAACTGTTCGCCCGAAGATTTGGGACGAACGTGCCCTGCCCTTTCTCCTTCACGCGACATGTGTCACCCACGTACTGTGTAGTGGAGATCGTGTACGATCGTTGGTGAGTAAAATAATGCATCGTGGGATGTGGAACAGTTTGAGCGGCAAAATAGAAAGTTTGGATAAGATTTGTTTTAAGGTTTCGTTCGCAATTTCTTCAGCTGACACAGTGAAGATTTTGAACGAGTTTCAAATAGAATGCACATGAAGAATTTGTGAATAGATTGGGTTGAGTATAGCATAGAGGGGGAAGGGTCCGATCACATTCACTTAGCAGAAAAAGCAATTTTAAGAAATAGCTATAAGTGAATGCTATAGAGGACATAAGCTCATATATATATATAGCCAATGAAGAAAAATGAAGGAACCAGTGAAGATTTTGAAAAGTTGAAGAATTTGAAAAACTGAAGAATTTCAAAACTGAGGAAAAACTCAAATTGAAGATTTTCAACTTTTTGTGGTGGCGTGACCCACCGTATAAGAATGATGATTTCAGACACCGCGTACAATTGTCGTAGGGTTCTGAGAATCAAATTCTTCATTAATTTCTTCACACTTAGAGTGTTATTCTTCATTAATTGAAGAAAAACGTTTCTTCATGTGTTGCACATCTAAGTCATCAATTTTGCATAAGTGTTAGGATGTGTGTCTTTTTCAAAGAACATTTGAAGATTCTAAGATATTTAGCTCACACCGCAACTTGCTAAATCTCTTCTCATCCAAGGGCTTAGTGAAGATATTAGCTAGCTGTTCTTCAGTCTTCACGTGCTCGATAGAGATGTCACCCTTCAACACATGATCACGAAGAAAATGATGAAAAATCTAAATGTGCTTTGTCTTCGAGTGCTGAACTGGGTTGTGAGCAATCTTGATGGAACTCTCATTGTCGCATAGGAGAGGCACACTCTTCACGTTGACGCCATAGTCCTTGAGTGTTTGCTTCATCCAAAGCAGTTGAGCACAGCAAGAGCCAGCAGCAATGTATTCAGCTTTCGCAGTGGACAGTGATACGCAGTTCTGTTTCTTCGAGGACCAACAGACCAAAGATCGTCCGAGGAAATGACAAGTGCCAGAAGTTGACTTGCGGTCCACATGATCACCAGTATAGTCAGAGTCAGAATATCCAATGAGATCAAAAGCAGAGCCCTTGGGGTACCATAATCCTAGTGTTGGTGTGTGAGCTAGATATCGAAGAATATGCTTCACAGCCTTATGGTGTGATTCCTTCGGTGCAGCTTGAAATCGGGCACACATGCAAACACTAAGCATTATATCTGGCCTAGATGCACATAAGTACAATAAAGAACCAATCATGGAGCGGTATACCTTGTGATCGAAGTCAATACCATTTTCATCAGTGCATAGATGACCTTTTCTGGGCATAGGAATTTTGACGCCTTTGCAATCTTGCATGCCGAAATTCCTCACTACATCTTTGAGGTATTTCTCCTGAGATATGAATATGCCATTGCGCTGTTGACGAAGACCTAAAAAGAATTTCAACTCTCCCATCATAGACATTTGATATTCTTCACTCATCATATAGGCAAATTCATCATTATAACGTTGGTCAGTACAGCCAAAAATAATATCATCAACATATATTTGGCACACAAACAGTTCACCATCATAAGATTTAGTAAAGAGAGTAGGGTCGAGTGAACCGGGTGTGAAGCCATTCTTCACGAAGAATTCCTTCAATGTATCATACCACGCCCGAGGGGCTTGCTTGAGGCCATAGAGGGCCTTATTAAATCTGAAGACTTTGTCAGGATTCTTTGGATCTTCAAAACCTGGGGGTTGAGCAACATATACTTCTTCCTCAAGCTTACCATTGAGGAATGCACTTTTCACATCCATTTGATATAAGATGATATCATGATGATTAGCATAAGCAAGTAATATGCGAATAGCCTCAAGTCTAGCAACAGGTGCAAAAGTTTCATCGAAATCAATTCCTTCAACCTGTGTGTAGCCTTGAGCTACCAGTCGTGCCTTATTCCTTACCACAAGACCATTTTCATCTTGCTTGTTGCGGTAGATCCACTTTGTGTCAATGATATTATGCTTGCGAGGATCTGGACGTTTGACCAGTTCCCAGACATTGTTGAGCTCGAACTGATGTAATTCTTCTTGCATAGCTTGAATCCACTCTGGCTCCGAAAATGCTTCATCTACCTTAGTGGGCTCTGTGATAGAGACAAAAGCATAGTGCCCACAAAAGTTAGATAAATGTGAAGCTTTTGAGCGTGTGAGAGGACCTGGCGCTTCAATGTCATCGATGATCTTGTCAACTTGTACTTCTTTTGCAACGCGAGGATGAGCTGGTTGTCGTCGAGGTATTTGATCATTTTCCTCAGCACCATTGTCTTCATCATTATCTTCAGGTGCGTCAGCTCGATGTTCTTCGCGTACTGGAATGAATTCTTCAGCAAGTTCTTCAGTAGGAATGACATCCTCAGTTGCCTTGAACTTGATAGAATCCTCAGGTGCTGGTTCATCTAACACAGAAGGTAGGTGCTCTCTTTGCAAGCCATTAGTTTCATCGAACCGCACATCTACAGTTTCAACAATCTTGTGAAGAGCGATGTTGAAGACTCTGTAGGTGTGCGAGTCCTTTCCGTAACCAAGCATAAAACCTTCATGTGCTTTCAGTGCAAATTTAGAATTGTGGTGAGGATCTCTAATCCAACATTTAGCACCGAAGACTTTGAAATAACTCACATTGGGTTTCTTGTCAGTGAGGAGTTCATAGGCCGTCTTCTTGAAGAATTTGTGAAGATATACTCTGTTGGTGATGTGGCACGCAGTATCAATTGCATCAATCCAAAAACGATGAGGCGTTTTGTATTCATCAAGCATAGTGCGAGCCATCTCAACAAGAGTTCTATTCTTGCGCTCCACGATGCCATTTTGCTGAGGAGTAGAAGGAGCAGATAACTCATGAGTAATACCAAGTTCATCAAGATAGTCATCAAGACCGGAATTCTTGAACTCAGTTCCATTGTCACTTCTGATGTGCTTGATCTTCACACCAAAGTTGGTTGAAGCCCTCGAGGAAAATCGTTTGAAGACTTCCTGCACTTCATGTTTGTAAGTAACAATGTGTACCCATGTATATCGAGAGTAATCATCAACAATGACAAAACCATATAGAGATGCAGCATTAGAGAATGCTGAGTAATGATTTGGTCCGAAGAGGTCCATGTGAAGCAATTCGAATGGACGAGTAGTGGTCATGATAGTCTTCGCTGGATGCTTGGCCTTGGTCATTTTTCTAGCTTCACAGGCTCCGCATAAGTGATCCTTGAGGAATTTTACATTCTCAATGCCAATGACATGCTTCTTCTTCGCAAGCATGTGCAAATTCCTCATGCCTGCGTGACCAAGTCGTCGATGCCATAGCCAGCCTTCTAAAGCTTTTGCAAGTAGATACACGGCTGGTTGTGGTCCTGTAGAGAAATCAACAATATACAAATCTCCTCTCCTAAAGCCTTCGAAGACTTTGGAATTGTCAGCTTCCATAATCACAACACAGCGATACTTGCCAAAGACAACAACCATATCAAGATCACAAAGCATTGACACTGACATGACGTTGTAACCTAAGGACTCAACAAGCATGACTTTGTCCATGTGTTTATCCTTAGAGATCGCAACCTTACCAAGACCCAATACCTGACTTTTGCCTTTGTCAGCAAAGATGATATGCTTCAGATGTGACGGTGATAAGGGAGCATCCATCAAAAGATTCTTGTCACCAGTCATGTGATTTGTACATCCACTATCGAGGACCCATTCAGTGGTTTTGGGTTGATCATCCTGCAGATGAATTAGTGTAACTTACAATCTCATATGCTTCATCAGTGAAGAATATGATATCAAGTTCATCAGATGAATTTCATCAAGCGGTAAACAGATATAGCAGTAGGAGGACGTGTGAAACGAAAATTCATTTCATCATGGTTAGCCTGCGTCCTTTCAGGCAATTTTGTCAGGTCCCCAGCAAATTCTTCAGACGTTAAGGCACGTTTGGAGACCTGACCCTGCAGAAGAGATCAGTTCTTTTTCTTCACCACCCACATCTGAAGGGGTGGCAAAGAGTTCATCACTCTGCGAGCACCATATGAGAATGGTGGCATAGAAGCCAAACCATTTCGTTTCACATAAGAGGGGTTAGGGTAAGCATATGAATAAGCAAAGAAATTCTTCGAGGACTTATGAACATAATGATTTGAAGAATAATGTGCATATTCGTAGCCCTTAGCTCTACCCTGCGAAACAGAGTTGTTAGCACGATGATAATCATGTGAGGACTTTAATCCATTTGAGGAATTTGATCCATATGAGGAATTTGGTCCATATGAAGAGTTTGATCTGGGGTTCCTATTCTTCACAGGTGGTGTCATGAGGACATTCACCTGAAGACTTTCAACATAACTTTTGGGAACCCAGATTTTCTTCATAGGGGAACCGTTCCTGCAGTTAGTCCCAACATATCTAGCAAATACTTCACCATTCTGATTTTTGAACAGTTTATAGTTGGAGTAAAATGACTCATCAGAAGAATGAGGAGATTCACATGTAAAGCCAGATAACTTGGATGGATCAACTGGATGTCCCTTTGCAGCAACCCATGAGGTTTTGGGGTACTGCTCAGGCTTCCAATATGTTCCATCAGCATTAAGTTTCCTCTCAAAGGCAATACCCTCTTTCCTAGGGTTTCTGTTGAGGATCTGCTTTTTGAGCACATCACAAAGAATCTGATGCCCTTTGAGGCTTTTGTACATGCCTGTAGTGTACAGTTCCTTCAGCCCTGCATCGTCAGTGATACTAGCAATGTCCTCAGATGAGGAATTAGTGATAGCAGAGGCAGGTGAAGAATTTGTAACAGTTGAAGCATTTGAACATTCAGGTGAAGAATTAGCAGATTCACGTTCAATGCACTTTAGGCATGGAGGAACAAATTCTTCCTGAGAAGTGCTGATTTGTTGAGCAAGTAATGAATCGCGCTCCTTCTGAAGATCTTCATAACTCACTCTCAGCTTCTCAAGATCTTGCTTTCTTTGAAGAAATTCATAAGAAAGTTTCTCATGATCAGATAAGAGAGTGTTATGATGACTTTGAAGGTTATCAAACCTAGACTGAAGTCTCTGAAGATTTTCAGTCAGGGCTTTAGTGCGATCCATTTCTTCACCCAACATATCATCACTTTTGTCTAGCATGTTTTGAACCTTTTCCAAGGCATGTTGTTGTTTGGTGGCAATGCAAACAAGTTTGGTATAGCTAGGTTCAATATCATCATCAGATTCATCATCATCAGATTCACAGTCACTAAATTCAGACGAGGAACATTCAGTTACCTCGTCACCCTTTGCCATGAGACATGATGCAGACGATGATGATTCTGGCTCGAAAGTCATTGTTTTGAGAGATTCCTTGAAGTCCTCAAACCAGGGATCATGACGGGTTCGATGACCTTCATAAACGTCGGAGATTCGGTCCCAGATAAGCTTTGCATCGCAAAGATGCATAATGTGCCTGAATTGATCTCTGGATAGGCAGGAACAGATGATATCCTTCGCTATGCAGTCAAGTCGAGTGTATTTGTGAATATCATCTGCATTCGCCGACTTGCATAAATCAGTAAGACCAATCTCAGTGACGGTCCACAGCTTGCTGTCCCTTGCCATAAGGTGCTTCCTCATCATGGCCTTCCACTTGGGATAATCATGACCGTCAAAGATAGGGCATGTCACTTTCTTCATACCTGCGGTCGACATAACTAAAACTACAGGCGGTTAAACCAAAATCACACAGAACAAAGGAGTACCTTGCTCTGATACCAATTGAAAGTGCGTTATGTCGACTAGAGGGGGGGTGAATAGGCGATTTTTATGAATTCTTCACTGAGGAATTTGCCGGTGAGGAAATTCCTTAGCGGAGAACTATTAGCAGCGGAATAAGTACTCAGAAGTAAGCATAACAGAATACAAGCATGGTCATCATGATGAAATGAAGACTAGCACAGAGTACAGAAAGTGTAATCATAGGATAACACAAGATGAAGACAAACAGACTGAAGAAATTGAACTGAGGAAATTGAGAAAGTCTTCAGTCAAAGTCTTCAAACACAGATATGAACAAACACTCAACACAGTAATGAGGAAATGAAAGGGTTGAGGAAATAGAACCAGTAGGTTGGTGAAGACAATGATTTGGTAGACCAGTTCCAACTGCTGTCTCAGTTGTACGTCTGGTTGGAGCGGCTGAGTATTTAAACTCGAGGACACGCAGTCCCGGACACCCAGTCGCTGAGCACGCAGCTCAGGACACCCAGTCCTCACCGTATTCTCCTTGAACTAAGGTCACGCAGACCTCGTCCAATCACTCGTGGTAAGTCTTCAGGCGACTTCCAAACCTTCATAGACTTGGTCACTCGGCGATCCACAATTCCTCTTGGATGCTCTAGACCTTGATGCCTAACCGTCTGGAAGAAGCACAGTCTTCAAAGGTAACAAGCGTGGATCCACGCAGGATCAATTTCTTCAGTGATGCTCAATCACTTTGGGTTTGTAGGGGTTTGGTTTTGGGTTTTCCTCACTCGATGATTTTCGCTCAAAGTCCTCGGAGGATGGGTTGCTCTCAAATGACAAGTGTCAAGTTCTCTCGAAGCAGCCAACCAGCTAGTGGTTGTAGGGGGAGGCTATTTATAGCCTAGGGAGCAGCCCGACATGATAAGACATAAATGCCCCTCACTGATATGACCGTTAGGTGGATAAGATATCTTGGGACAGCTGGCGCGCAACACAGCAACGGTCGGAAATTTGACTCTCAAATTCCTCAGGGCTATCATGTTCCTCACTGTGTAGGTAATTCGCACTGACGAATTCCTAACTCCTCAGTCAGAACAAATTCATCAGTGACCAGGAGAACTTCGTCTATGTCACTGAAGAAAGTGACTGAACTGTATGAGATTTCCAAAGGCTTCACTGGAATGTATCCTGTCAAATTAACAATACTTTTTCTGGATGTGGTAGTTGAGAATAGTTATGGTATATGGCCGAGTTAGCCTATCCTCACCAATGACTCTTCCTCAGGGATTTGCTGAACTAGAGTTAGTAATGGGGGTATTGCATACTATTTTGAATTATGGGGCTATTGCAGACTTTAGAAGCTGAATTAAATTTTTGTGCAATTGGACACTACTAGGAAAAGGGCTATAGATGGAATTGACACTAATGGCGCACCACCCTCTGATGCGCCATTAGTGTTGAAACTACTAATGGCGCACCCTGCCCATGGTGCGCCATTAGTACCAAATTTTTTTTGAACTAGTGCGCCTGTCCAAACATACTAATGGCGCATTCTCTGGTGGTGCGCCATTACTAGTTGTAACTAGTAATGGCGCACCAGCCAGAAGGTGCGCCACTAATGTTATTTTTTTTATTATTGTTTTTATTCCTTTTTTTGCAAAAGTACTAATGGCGCACCACCAGGGGGTGCGCCATTAGTAACCTGGATTACTAATGGCGCATTTGTTGTTGGTGCGCCATTAGTAAGTGGGCAGCAACAAGATATTTTGGACAGCCTCTCCTCCCACACTCACTTTCTCCCCACTTCATTCTCTCCACCGCCTCCTCCTTGTCTCAGGTGCCTCCTCTTTTTCACCTCATTTCCACCATAGATTCATTCAAATTAAGTGGTTAAGTTACCTTGTTTTGCTAGGTAAGTAAGGGGGGAAGCTATATTTATGTTGTTCTCCCTACAACAATGTGCACATGCACTTTTTATGCCCTAGCTAGATCTATGTATGTTCGTGGTGTTGCATATGTTTGTGGTGTTGCATATGTGTTTGTGTTTGGAGGTGTACCGGTATTTGAAATGCGATAGTTGCCAATATTTTGCCGGAATGTTGATTCATTTCCGTTTCGGCGAGAATTTTGGCATTAAGCATTCTTTTTGGTCCTATTTTTAGGGAAAGTCATGCCAAATTTTTTCTTGGTTCTAAAATATCGTTTTGCTCTACCCCGCAGGCGACCATGGTCCGCATGATGACCGAAGGCATCGTGAATAGGTTTTTGAGGTCCGCGAAGGCCGAGATGCTTCAAAAGAATGAGACGGAGATAAGATGTCCGTGTCGAAGATGCAAGCTGAATAGCCTTATTGCGGACCCGGATTCCGGGCAGGTGCGGGACCACCTGCTCTTGCGTGGTTTCATGGATGGCTATCGGTGGCAAGGTGATGAAGATGACTACGAAGTCGTCCATGGGGGCCGGGCAAGAAATGAGGAAGGGCAGCAAGACAACCACCGTGGCTCGGGGGGGCGAGAAGACGAAGAATCCCCAGGAGATGATCACGACGGTGATGCTGTACACAGTCATCATGTAGAAGATGCAGGACATGATGATGATGCCGGCGGAGCAGACGACGCTGGACCATCGATGGGCTGGGTGCAGGACCCTCATATTCAAGAGCTGCTTCTCAAGCAGACGGATAACGCAAGAGCTGCCGCCCGAGAGAAAGCCAAGATGGATCAACTTGAGTTAGACACGGTTACTCCATTGTATGAAGGATGCAGGCCCGAGGATACCCGCCTGAAAGTAACGCTCATGGCTCTGGAGATGAAGGTAAAACACAAAATGACCGACGCATGCTTTAACGAGAACATGTCATTCTGGCACGAACGTCTTCCCAAGGGGAACAAGTGCCCGACCAGTTTGGAGGAGGCGAAGAAAATCGTGTGTCCTTTGGATTTACCGCACGTGAAATACCATGTGTGCATGAACAATTGCATCATTTATCGGGACGAGCACGCAGAGTCTACCATATGTCCGGTGTGCGGTGTCACTCGATACAAGAAGAGGAAGAAAGCTCCTCGAAAAGTGGTGTGGTACTTTCCGATCACTCCTCGTCTGCAGCGGTATTTCGCGGATCCTAAGGTAGCAAAGCTCCTGCGTTGGCACGCGGATAGGGAGGAGAAGAAGCGAGAAGATGACGCAAATGATCCGGAGATAGATAAAAAGGACAAGGTGCTGAGTCACCCTAAGGATGCGAGCCAGTGGCAAGCGTTGAACTTCGAATACCCAGAATTTGGGAACGATCCAAGGAACATCGTGCTAGGCGCGAGCACCGATGGAGTCAATCCGTTTGGCAGCCAGAGAAGCACACATAGCACCTGGCCTGTGTTTGTGTGGATGTACAACCTTCCCCCCTGGTTGTGCATGAAGAGGAAGTACATTCACATGAGTATGCTAATTGAAGGGCCGAAACAACCAGGGAACGACATCAATCTGTATCTGGGGCTGCTGAAAGAGGAGCTTGACACGCTGTGGAAAACGCCAGCCAATACGTGGGATGCCGCAGAGAAAGAATATTTCCCTATGAGAGCCGCACTGCTCACGACGGTGCACGACTATCTCGGTTACGGATATCTTGCGGGGCAGGTAGTCCACGGATTTTCTGGATGCGTAAGGTGCATGGATGACACAACGTATCGCCAGCTAGATAGAGATCCCGGGTCTTCGAAAACCGTGTTCATGGGACATCGAAGGTGGCTTCGCGATGATGACCTGTGGAGGAAACGCAAGGATCTGTTCGATGGTGAAACCGAACCCCGAAAACGCCCGTGTACGAGGAGCGGCGAGGAAATAGACAAGCTGTTGAAAAATTGGAAAGACTGCCCACTGCCGGGAAAGAAGCAAAAGGCGCCAGAGCCGGGAAAGAAGCGAAAGGCGCCAGAGCCGCTGCTGAAGGTATGGAAAACGAGGTCTGTTTTCTGGGACTTGCCGTACTGGAAGATCCACCGTGTGCCTCACAGCCTTGATGTCATGCATATCACGAAGAACGTGTGCGAGAGTCTGCTTGGTACCCTGCTCAACATGCCATAGAGGACCAAAGATGGGCCGAAAGCAAGGGCAGACTTGAAATCAATGGGCATCAGGCAGGAGCTTCACGCTATATATGATGATGATGATGATGATGATGATGATGATGATGATGATGATGATGATGATGATGATGATGATGATGATGATGATGATGATGATGAGGCGAAGCAGGACACAGAAAGTCGTCGCAAAGGCAAAAAGGCCAAGAAGACCGGAAATGACTACCCTCCCGCGTGCTTCACTCTAAGTCAGGAGGAGATCGAGCAGTTTTTCACCTGCCTCCTAGGAGTAAAACTTCCTTACGGTTACGCGGGGAAGATAAGCAGATACCTAGACCCAGCGAAGCAGAAGTTCAGCGGGATGAAGTCTCACGACTGTCACGTGCTGATGATGCAGATACTTCCAGTTGCAATCCGTGGGATCATGGATGCGCACGTCCGTGAAACGCTATTTGGCCTATGCAACTTCTTCGACGTCATCTCTCGGAAGTCGATTGGCGTGAGGCAACTCAGAAGGCTACAGGAAGAGATCGTGGTGATACTATGCGAGCTTGAGATGTACTTCCCGCCCGCATTCTTCGACGTTATGGTGCATCTGCTGGTCCATATAGTGGAGGATATCATCCAACTCGGGCCGACGTTCCTGCACAGCATGATGCCGTTCGAAAGGATGAATGGTGTCATCAAAGGATACGTTCGCAACATGTCACGTCCAGAAGGAAGCATAGCTAGGGGCTTTCTGACCGAAGAGTGCATCTCCTACTGCACGAATTATCTAGGCATCGAGAACCCCGTTGGTCTGCCCGTCAACAGGCACCTCGGCAGGCTCGCTGGATGGGGTCACCGTGAGGGTCGCCGCGAAATGCATGTCGACTTCGAGGGTCGACTCGCCGACTTTGAAAGAGCAAACCTAGTCGCGCTACAACACATAGACGTGGTCGATCCTTGGGTGGTAGAGCACAAAACCTTTATTAAGAAGACGTACAATGACCGAGGCCAACAGAGGACGGACAGAGATACACTCAAAGAGCACAACTCATGTTTCACACGTTGGTTCAAGCAGAAGCTTCTGTCGTACCCTTTACATGAGGATTCTTCCGCGGAAGAACAACTCATATTTGCCTTGTCACAGGGCGCCGAGCACAACCTGATGACCTATGAGGCGTACGATATCAACGGCTACACATTCTACACCGAGGCCAAGGACATGAAGAGCGATGGTTATCAGAACTCCGGGGTAACGATGGAATCCTACACCGGTAACGACAAGGACAGATACTACGGAAGGATCGAGGAGATCTGGGAGCTGAGCTACGCTGGAGAGAAGGTACCGATGTTCCGTGTCAGATGGGCCAAGAACGTCATAAAAGAAGACCGGTATTTCACCACCATGGTTATACTCGAAGCCAAATCCAAGACCGCGGGCGCAAACGTCACCGCGAAAAATGAGCCATGGGTACTGGCTTCCCAAGTGTACCAATGCTTCTTCATTACCGACCCGCCAAAGCCTAGTCGTGTTGTCGTGAGGAGAGGCAAAAGGAAGATCATCGGAATGGATGGAGTAGCCAATGAGCAAGACTTCGACAAGTACGGCGACCCGAGGATCGAACATGATGACGATGATGAAGTAGCAGCATACACCACAAGAAGAAGCAGGACCACCCTACCTAAAGGACGTCCGTTCCACAGAAGAACTCCATTTGCGAAAAAGAAGGGCAAGAAGATTGTGAACAGATAGCTAGCTAAGATCGATTGTATTTAAATCGTAGCCTTCATTTCTCGATTGTATTTCATGAGTACTTTTTGAACTATCATGAATATTTTTAAATTTCATGGACACTCGATCTCGATCCCCCTCCGTCTCGATCGCTATCCCACCTCGCCAGATCCGGTCCCCCTCGCCGCCGAGCACCCCCCCAGTCCACCGGCCGCCGCCGCCGACCCCCCGCACCCTTGATTCCCCTACTCAACCGCCGCCGCCGACCCCCCGCACC
>NC_057807.1:317373177-317394655 GCF_018294505.1 Triticum aestivum | reverse complement strand
GACAGCTTAGCCCGACTACAGACGTGGTACGCTCTTCCTCCTCTTCTGTTCTTCCCCTTTTCTCTGGGCACATGGTCATTGAGTAAAATCTGAGTAGATTAGGCCATAAATTGGATTACGAGCATAGTTTAGTCAAGAAAATGCTTCGGGGCCAATGTTCATTCAATTCTTCAGATAAACAGGGCATGTATTCAGTTTTTTTCTCATAAGGAGAGCAGATTTTCATCACTTGCACTTACACAGAGTTAATGTAAACGTTTTGCACAATAATGTAGCATGTATCTTCAGTTTTTGCACTTAAAAAAGCCAATCTTCAGTTTGTCCACTTCAAAATATTATAAACTCTAAAAGAACAACATGTTAGTACAGAACTTATACAAGGATCGTCACACAACCCTTATGCGCATCATGGTGCTAAGTCTAGATTATCATGATTGTGCATCTGCAAAAATTTATAACTGTGAGTGCAATCTGTACCTAACAAGCAAGATAGATAAGATTTCAAATGCGCAAATAAGAAATTGCAACACAACTGCAGATTTCAAGAAGTGCAATTTCATCAAATTTAGTATTAGATAGTAGATAATGACAGTCTGACAGTTATATACCAATTTTCTTCTAAAAAATACCTCATGGTTTTGATGATTGTACTAACAAAGAAAAAGCAGGCATTATTAGATATGAAATCTGGAAATCTTTTCAGTTCTATTTTTGTAATGATAGGAAATATTGTGGTCACTTTTCTCATCCCTTTTAACATGATGTAGTGTAACAGAACATATCTGCAGATTCCACCAATTCCAATGGTTCTTTCCTTCCACTGTCCAAATTTCAGTGAAACGTCTCCACCTTTGACACAACAGTGATTCTCAAAATTGACTATGCAGACCCCAAACATGATGCTCCTACTCTTTTCATAGAGACAAGGACATTAGCAACAAAGTAGTGGCTTTTCTCCAGGTGTTGGAGAAAGCATAGATGATCCTTCCATTTACAGTAGCAAGGACAATTGTACAACAAGACGATACCACTAGGGCAGGTTCCTTGAATCCTCAACATGACAGAAACAACCTTCTACTTTGAAGCCTCCTCTTTTGATCAGATTCAAATCATCACCCTTTCCAGCAGCAGCAGTAGTAACTAGCACTAGAATCACATTGTTCCGCACTTCTTCTTGTTGTGTTTGCTGCTGGGTAGAAGAAGCTTTGGTGGGCTGCTGCTTGTCTTGGTTCTCATAGAAACAACCCAGCTGCGCGAAATCCTCGATCGACTTGACATGAACCTGCAAAGGAAAGACAATATTAATAAATCACAACTCTACTAGATTGTTAAGTTGGGTGGGATGTAAAAGCAAATCTTCTTCTAAGTGCAATATACTTAGTGCTGCTATATGAGTGTATAAATATTTGTTGCTATATAAATGTGAACAAAATTCGTGCTTGTATATGATATTCTGCCATGAAGAAAGAATAGATAGTGTGGGTCTGACCTTGTTTAATTTCTGCAATTCTTGTATATGATATTCTTTGGTGTGTATTGCATTCTCATTGTGGTTTTGATCATAGAACAAGAAGGGAAAGGGCGACTGAAGTACCTACTGCAGCAGATAGAAGTATTTGCCCACTTTGCAGAAGGAAGCCAGGCTAAAGAGAAGAAGCCACGTGGAAGGTGATTCTTGGTTATGTTTTTTTTAAAGCAATCCTTGGTTATGTTAGTGCCACTATATAGTACTTTACTATGAACACCCATCTTGGATGACCAATAGAAATTGCAGTCACATGTGCACCGATCTAATTTGAAACATCAATGAAAATTGAAAAAAAAAATACTCTCATAGCACTACTTCTATTTGCATTTCCCAAACATATGGTTCTGTCCATCCTCATTTCCTGTCTTCCCTAATAACCATCATTAAGTTATAGGTTTGTTGTGTGCCTGTGCTATTCCCTGTCAGTAATTGATTTCAGAAACTAGCAAGCTTTGATAATGTAAGAGTTACTTACTTGCTAATTAGCCAAGCAGGCATGTATTACTTACTTGCTAAGAACTTTGATACTATTTGGATCAAAGTTAAATGAGCACATAGATGACAAAAAAAAGTTCAGATTGTAAAATGTTCATTTTGCTGCTAGTGCCCATTTTGAGTAATTGCTTAGAGGGATGATCCTGTGTGAGCTGGTGGAGTGATTTGTTTTCTACATAAAGCTCTTTAGTCAGGCTGGTTTTCGTGAAATACACATGAAGCTTCACCAGCTCCTGTGGGTGTGGGATCCATGTGACATGTGACATTGCATCCATGTCCACCTGGGATAATGATTTTGCAGGTACCCCGAGAGGCCCTTGAGTTTGCCGGAATGTCGATTAACTTCCGTTCCGGCAAATTCGGGTACTCCATATGTCCTATTTTCAGCAAAGGTCATGCTGAAATTTTCCGTGAATTTTAGCATGACTTTGCTAAAAATAGGACATATGGGGTACTTGTGACTAATGCATGGGCCGGGGTATCTTAGTAGTTAATTAAGTAGGATCAAATGCCCCGGCGTACTTGTGACTAATGCATGGCTTTTAGGGTGCCTCGGTGTCGATAAAAACCGAAATGATGAAAGGTTAGGCTTTTAGGGTGCCTTGGCGTCGAAAAACCCTCAATGATAAAAGCTTGGATTTTAGCATGCCTCGGTGTCGACAAACCCTAAATGATGAGACCATGATCTTGTTCCTTGACAATAACCAACTTTTTGACCAAACTTTGTTTCTATTTAGAGAGAAACATGGCCCACAACGATGAGGCCGGGGGTTCGGGCGGCAAGGCATTCTGGGAGCTGTCCCAGGAGATGGAGGAACAACCTCACTTGTATGAGGCCGCCGCCTTCCCCACCGATCCTGAGACCACGGATGGTGCCGCCGAGGATGACCACACTGATGCCACCACTGATGGTGCCGCCGAGGATGCCACCACTGATGATGGCGGCACACGCACATATGGCAGCCAACCGAAGAGGCAACGGAAGGACCGGCGCCCGATCGTGCTCCGCACCCTCAAGGAGGAAGTTACTGAAGTGGACTCCAACGGGAATCCAACGGTGCCCGAACGAATAGTCAAGGGGTACTCGCTTCAGCTCGGGTGCATTGTCCGGAGCACCGTCTCGATCAACACCGAGAACCTGAGGCATCCTGACCGAGGGAATTTGCGCAACCTCCTCTTCACGAAGCTGCACGAACGATACAAGTTCCCCGCTGAATTTGAAAACACAAGCCTCAAAGGGAATAAAGTGAACAATGCTGCCCTCACGAAGATGAGAAAGGCCCTGTCTACTTGGAAAAGCAATGTGAAGAGAATGATCGAGAAAGGTGAGAGTTATCAGAAGATCAAGGAGAAAAATCCTTCGATCACTGAAGATGACTACAACGACTTCAAGATCAATTGCTCGAGCACCGCAAGCTCCCAATCAAGTGAGTGGGGGAAACAAATGCGGGAGCTGAACATAGGGGAACACACACTCGATCCCGGCGGTTACAGAGTGGCGGAGCCTATATAGGACAAGGAGGACGCAGACCGTGCCGAGCAAGGCCTACCGCCCCGCTTCGAGAAATACAGCGGTAACAAGCAGACTAGGAACTATGTTAGGGCCCGGTACAAGGAGGACCCGATAACAAAGGAGCTTACCACGGATCCGAAGACCAGGGCGCTTGAGCTTGTTCTGGTAAGGAATACACCCCCGCGTAATTAGCTCCATATGGTTGCATTCTAATTAATGAAGCCAAATTTCTAAATGGTTCACATTCCTTCCGCAGGCGACTGAAAGCAGTAGCGCGGAGTCGACTAAGAGCAACCCTTGGGACACCACTCTAAATAGGGGGTTGAATGTAATGAAGAACAAGGATAAGCTCAGTAAGCCGACGTCAGCTGGTCATGTGGCCCGCAAAGGCTTGTCGACAAAATGGGGGTCATACTATACCGCTGGTGTGTGGAAGGAGAAAAAGACCAGCTTGGAAAGCCAGGCGCGAGAGGTTCAAGAACTCAAGGCACAGGTGGCGCGGATTCTGGAGATTGTCCAAGAGCAAGTGGAACAACGACTCGGAGCGACGATCACCGCCCTTGTGCCTACCTTGATCTCGGGGTTGAGTGCGTGGATTGCGGGCGGCCAACAGGGGCCGCCCCCGATTCCTAGCTTCACGGCCAGCAACTCGCATAATGCGATGGCGGGGCCATTGGTGCCTCCGGCGGAGGCGGCATTGGTGTCTCCGACGCCGGCACGGGAGCTTAATGCACCCGGGTGTACGCCGGCCGGCACCTCTTCAGCAAGCGGCCCCTCCGTCAACTGCACGCCCGCCGTTGGCGGTGCCTCGACATTAGCCGAGCTCGACGCCATCATCACGGTAACTAATTAAGCCTCTCTCGGCCGAGGACTTCATCTCCTTGCCTTTGACTGGGCATCCCTGACGCCCTACATGTTTTCGCAGGGCGCCGCCGACGTTCCGTGCACTCTCCTCCACTTCGTGAACAACGAGTTGGTCGATGTCGCCAAGGGCAAAATCGTTCAACCGGGCAACCCCTTGTTCCACGGTACCCAGATGCCACCCAACTTGTTTAGGGTTCAACTGGTTCGGGTGCTGCCAGGCTGCGACGACTTGTTACCTCCGATTCGACCCGTCGGGGCCAATGATGAAGACGTGATGACCCTCAGCGCCTGCCTGAGCTGGCCCCTGCTTTGGCCGAAGAGCCAGATTCGTTTGGGGGCGGGGGACACCACCCCAAAGACAACACCGCCAGTCGTGCCGGCGCCAAGTCGGCCCCATGGCAAGACCGCCGTAACGGTGCCGGACATCCCTATGCCACTGGATCCAAACATGCATATGGCACAGGATCAGAACGACGACGATGATACATTTGGCAACGTCGATCAGTACTTTGCCGAGCATGGGTACGATGGCGACTTCATGGGGCCTCCTTCTCAAGAACCAAACCCAACAAAAGACGTGTGCGATCTAGCTCGTACCGCGGAGAAGCCAAGTTGCAACAGGCGCCGTCTGGCGTTCAGCTCTCAGGAGACGCCTCCAGCTGCCGACTTCACCGAGCCTCAGATAGGCGAGGTGCGAAATATTATCAGCCCCAACACACTCAAGAAGGCGGTCTGTGAGCAGAACTCGGTCCCATTACAGGAGAAGAAGAAGGCACGCAAAAGAAAGACTAAGAACGGTGCGAGCCAGCCGGCACCGAGTACGATCCGTGCTCAGGACGGGCCACCTTCACCGCAGGATATCTCGAGGAGGGTGCATGTGGCGGGTAGGGCGATGCTACCGACAAATATGCTCAATGCTGCAACCGGTGCTATGCGGAGTCTGCATGACAGTGTTCTTGCTTTGGAGAAGCGGCGTCTCAGGGAGAAGGATGTGGCATACCCGGTTTTCGCAGCCAAGGTGCCAGAGGGCAAGGGCTTTGTGGATAACTCCATTGGGCGTACGATCGTCCTGCGTTTTGATGACATCCACGCTATGTTGAACCTTCATCCGCTGCACTACACCTTCATTCGGCTATTTTCGCTGAGTATGGAGATGCGGATCATTCGCGACAAGACCCCGGACATCGTGATAGTCGACCCCTTCTACATGCGTGCCAAGATCTTGGGCAACGCTGGGGACCGGCAAGTCGCGAGTTCTTACCTCGAAGGCATCATTCTGGCAAACCAAGATAAGGATAACTTCCTCGTGCCTTACTTTCCCGAGTAAGTCCTCCCCTCAACCGGCCCGTAACATTTCGATCGTTTTTCTTTTAACATTCCGTGTTTTCTGCAGTGACACACGTTGCACGCTCATCCTCCTAAGCCCCAAATATTCCATGGCCACGTATTTCGACCCGGACCGTCAGTCGAACGTAGACTACACAAATGTCAAGAAGGTTCTTGATGATGTTCTCCCCGGCTACGCCCAATCTAGAGGCACCTTCACCAGGCCTATTCGTAAGTACGGCAAGCACGTGTTCTCCCACAATACGACGTTCTGCTGCGTCAAGCAGCCGCCTGGCGGTCAGAAGGGTGCCTACTACGCCATCCATCACATGCGGGCGATCGTACGGGACCATCATCAACTTCTGCTACCGAGTAAACTCAAAGATTGGGCCGCGAGCGTGTCGGCAATCCAGGACGCGGACCTCCGACAAGAATTCTTTCGCATCCAGTCGGAGTTTGCGGAAATCATCCATCAAGATGTCCTTCGTACCTCGGGGCAGTTCTACCTCAGAAATCAACCGTCCAACAGTGACATCGACACAATGCTACAAATGCAGGATGACAACGCCCGTTCTTTCATGACTCCCATGATAGACGGCGGCTTCATCCACGCTCCGGTCCCTTGAGTCGAGTTTTCTAGTTCTGAAACATCGATTGGCTCATGTTGTAATTAAACTTTAATGAACTTGTAGTATGTCTCTTTGGTTTTGAGAGTCGTTCAACTTAGATGTAATCGACGCTATTAATGTCTTGCTTTTCTCTTCCGATCGTTCTGTTGCATACTTATATATTGCTTATGTATTGTCTGTGAATTGGTACTAACGTTTCGTTTGGCTAGTGCATAGCGATGCCGACGTATGTCGTGTACAAGGGTAAGGTTCCCGGAGTCTACGATGACTGGGAGGAGTGTCGGAGACAGGTTCACCGATTCAGCGGTAACAGTTACAAAGGGTACACCACTAGGGCCGAGGCCGAATCTAGATACGCCCGCTATCTAGCGGGAGAGGGGAGGGAGCGTTGGAGGAACCGGATGAAGACGAGTTTCATCGTGATGATGCTCATCGTGATGACCGCAGCTCTCTTCTATGTGATGGTAGTTTAGATGGTCGATATCGACTTGTAATGTGAAGACAGACTCGCTACTCGCGGTCTCGAGACTTGTAATATAATGTTCTATCTTTGTTCGGTCTTTTCAATTCGGAGACTAATATGATGAATTGTATTCGGAGACTAATATGATGAATTGTATTCAAAGACTAATCTTCTATTGTATTTGATGAATCTGTTGTTGATGTGTGCTGTCTATATTTTGTCAAACTATACATTTTGTAACCTGTGCAAAGAACAGAAAATAAAAAAATAAAAAAAACCTAATATTCATACTAATGGCGCATCACATGACAGTGCGCCATTAGTATGACAGTGCATACTAATGGCGCATCACTGGGCAGTGCGCCATTAGTATGCCGCGGTTACTAATGGCGCATCAAGAGGTGGTGCGCCATTAGTATGCCAAAGCACCTGGGTATACATGGCCTCTGGGAGGCATACTAATGGCGCACCCTGGCCTATACTAATGGCGCACCCGAGGTGCGCCATTAGTATACCAGATACTAATGGCGCACCATTAGTAAAAATTACTAATGGCGTGCTATTAATGGCGCACCACAGATGCGCCACTAATAGCCATACTAGGTGCGCCATTAGTAGGGGTTTTTCTAGTAGTGATGTATACAACTTGAATTTATTAGGTAGTATAGGAGAGATATGAAATTTTAAAAGTGTCAGTCAGATTTGTGTGTTGTTTTGGGTAGTATTCAGTTTTGTTCCATCTTAGAGGCCAATAATGCACATGTGATATTATCTACATTATTCAGTTTATATGGCTTCCCATATTCCAATGGTTGTATTTTGCTAAATTGCCCATCTACTTACTGGAATTCTCACAAATAGAAGTGTAGTCAGAAGGTAAGAAGGATGGTATGGTATGTCTCCATTCACATGGTACTGAACTGTTAGTGATGCTTTCTGTTATTCTGGAGACTTGAATTTAGTTTCTATGGTTTTCTTTTTCTGTTCATAGACGAGAGTATAGTCTGAAGGGAAAAAATGATATGCTCTCAAGTCTCAAGGGTGTGCAAGAACAGTGAGATTTATATTACTGAACATATTGTTAACAATTTGTTATTTTGCAGACTTGCTCTCGGTTTTTATTCTTGGCAGGTGATTCTTCATGATAATTTTTCGTAGATGAACATTTTTGGTAAGCGTATTGTAATATTGACTCCCACCTTTTTATTTACATGTAAAGATAACCAATTGGAAATTTTAAATTTTAAATGTACATTTAACTTATTTTGTGAAATAACATCATGTCGTTCAGATAATTTGATTTCCCTCTATGATATTCTTTGGCTTTAGTATATCTTAGGACAAAGTTGTCAGAAGTTCTATGCTTCATAACCAAAACATAATCCCCTTTTTGTTATTTGATTTGCATCATGATGTGTGCCCATATGTTCCCCTGTCGCTTAAAAAAATTAATGCCCGATGCAACGCACGTGCATATACCTATCATGACAAATAAACCTCATCATGAAAGCATTTATGTACCTATTTAATTTGCGATGGCAGGGTGGTGCCGGGAACGGGGATCGGTGGTGCTGGTGTCGGTGTTGCGGTACAAGGTAGGATGCGGGACAGGACGGCCATCCGTGTGAGGCAGTCGGCGGCGAGGGTTTGTGGCATCAGGAGGAGCGCCCGCGACACCTCCAGATTCAAGGTGTTGGCCCGAGACCACCGAAGAGGGAGGAGATGTGGTTAGTATTTCCAGAGGGGAAAAAAGAGAAGAAGAACAAGAACGACGACCATCTCGGGTTCCAGGTACGATGGAGCCGGCAGCGAAGCGCATGGCACTTGCAAACATGATACTGTGATAGTGGATGACGCCGATACCCTCAACTACGGCATCTGCTACCTCCCTATCAAGCCACCAGTCTTCCAAGTGTGTACGCTCGTCATCCATGCTAGGCCGATCCATCACAATTTTGTGTACCAATAACACTGGAACGTCATTTTTGCTCGGGTGTAGTGTGGCTTCGGTCATACCATATGCTCGCGGTGCCGCGACAAGATGATGGCTGCAAGGAGGTGCCATGTGTGTCACGTCCGGTTGACCAGCGGCTATCACTAGAACATCACACTGGAGAGGCTAATGGAGTCCATCCGGGTGCCGTGCGCCAACGCCGCCCACTGCTGCACCGCCATGCCGGCCTACTACGACCACCCTCCCCCCCACCTCAAGGCGTGCCCTCACGATGCCATGCTACTGCTCGCAGGCGGACTACGGTTTCGCTCGCTCCACGGCGGCGCTCCTGGACCACTTCGCCGACGCGCACGGGTGGCCGTGCACGACTAAGCTTCGGGCCTGGGTGTGCGTCGAGGTCCAGCTCTATGACGTCTTCAAAGCCTTATCGACCCATGCCAAAGGCCGGCAGTACCTATTCCTGCTGAACGTGGTGTTGAACCCGTTTGGCAGAGCGGTCTCCATGCTCTCACTGCATCCTTGGGTGTTGTCGACGGTGCCATGTTCTTTGAATTTTGAAGCCAGACTCAGGTACTGCTGCAACATCAACCACCGTGGCGACATGTGCCTCGGCCATAACCACGAAACTACATTTAAAGTAGGGTGCACTGATCTCTCTGGTGGGTTGTCGAGCTCTGAGTACTCTTCCTGGTTATTCCTGGACAAATACATCCATCCACATGACATCCGTACTATCATGGCCAGTTTCAACGTAGTACGTGTTTCCAAAGAACTATCATTATTTTATATTAACAAATCTGACTTTCTTTCTTTTTCATATTGTGCAGGATTCAGATTTATGACGAGGACACAAGCAAATTTATAGCATTTGTTGTGATGATACAAGAGAAATAAGCATAGATGCGTATTTTGTTCAATGTGATGATACATGGGAGAGCTCGGGCTATGCTGCCAACTGATCTGCGGCGGCGCAGAAGGAGATTTCAAAAGCAGGGCAAGCGAGAGTGACTGTTCTATTGATGGTCAGAGGTAGGGCTTGGCAAGAGAGATTGAGGGAGCTCTACTACCTCGATCTTGACATAGAACCTGATGGCATCATGCCCAGGTAAGATTCTTCTATGTTCCAACTCTGGCACTCGTTGGTCTTTTACTATCAGAGCTTACAAAATCTTAGATGCTGCCTACAAAAGGCTTAGACACAATATTTTGATTGTAGATTGTATATTCTTTAGTAATATGCAAAGACTAAGTGAGAAACACAATGTTTTGATTGCAGTCTTGCAGACAACATCTTGTTCAGCAAGTAGATGCCTTCCTATGCATGTATATCCTGACTGGATTGTAAGCCATTATCGAAATTTGCTGGTATTGAAACAGAAGGGCATATGCGCTTAATCTCCCTTTAATCTCAAAATCTACCAGTAGGTTATAACATAAATCTTAGGGATTTTAATGATATGTATTGACCTGCAAGTTTTAACTTTTAATGATATTTTTTAGTACATTGTTCACCTTTTAGTCAACTTCCTTATGGATGTATTTCAAATACAACTTTCCCATGTAGTCAACCTTGAATATTAATTTATTGGAACCATTTAGATTAATTACAAGAAGTAGTCATTATATTTCTACATGGGTTGAAGTGAAGCAAATAAACAATTATCCCGTTTAATTCATGTAAAGTTCATATCTGTCATTACTAATGGAGGTGGCACCTTCAAACATGAGAAATTATGCAGTATATCCATTTTATTTTGTATCTAGCATTGTTTCTTATAGTGTAGGTTTTTTTAGGTCTTATGTGGGTGTATGATTTATTGCAGTATAGTAAACATAACTGGATGTGTGATTTATATTCACTTTTCTTCCTTCATGCTTTCCTTTTCTTCTCTCTCTCTCTCTCTCTCTGTGTGTGTGTGCGCGCGCGCGTGCGTGTGTGTGTGTGTGTGTGTTTGTGTTATGCTAGATGGCTCATCCTCATCGTTTGGATTTCTCAAATTGATGCCTTATTTTGTATCTCTTAGTTCAGGGACACACCTATTTTGAAGTACAACAGGTGAATTTAATTTTGAGGAATATCAAGAAAAAATAATACATGCTCCTGAGTTTACCCATGCAATTTAGCATTATTTAAAACCTACAGTGTCCATCTCCTCTAATTATTTCACAGATCTTACGTTAGTATCTTAGGCTCTGGCTCGAGGTTCGTGTTGGTATGTGGAACAAATTGGTTGCCAACCTGGGATATAAGGAAAATTGCTTTTGTAGACAGGACCAGTGAGATGGATGGCTTATTTACTGATTTTGTGCTTTGATCTGGTTTGGATTTCATCCCCTGACTTGCTCTTCCTGTGTAGCTCAACGCTGCATCGCTCGGTTCATTTGCTTGCATCCTTTGCTTGGCTCAGGGAGGAGAAGGCCAGGACCAGCGACAAGAACCTAAGGGTCTTGCGTCACGGCCTTTGCCCAGAAGGCGAAGAACCAAAACTAAATTCTTTGTTTTTAACTTCCAAAAAATTACATGGTACATAACTATTATTAGACTTTAGATCTCAACCATTATAATCTAGATCAATTGATCTTTGCCAAGCTTTTTTTGATATGTATACTACAAATCTATTTTCCAATCTAAGTACACAAAGTTTTCTTTTAAAGAGTTGAGTAAGTTATAAGAAAGAAGCAGGAGTACGACTTCTCCTTTTGGTATTGAACATAATCACATGTGTTTTGATTGGACTCTTCCTTAGGGTCTTCTTTTTTATTTGGATTTTTTTAGTCTACCATAAGATGGTTACCGAAAACCTTGTGGTTGTCGTATTACGCAGCTAAGTTTTTTAATAGAAAGGCATTGATCTATCTGTAATTTTTTCAGAATGATATGTGACATGTTAAACTATTTATACATGGTAATATTTATAAGTAATGCTACATTTTTAAATATCATCTGTTAATATGTGAAATTTATGGTTCAGATATTTTAATCTATGTGGTCAAACGTGATGGCTTGTTTGCCTTTTGTTTGAAGTGTTTAACACTCCAAATATATGACATGTTAAACTATTTGCTCCGTATGTAGTCCGCGTTAGAATCTCGAAAAATACTTATATTTAGGAATGGTGGGAGTAGATAGCACCTGTATAAAAACGCTTTCAGGTGTTATCTATCGTTTGTGATGCAGTGCAAAACTGTTATATATTCTTAAACCACCTTCTTTTATTTTGTGCATCAGATGAGTCAGTATAGGTCATTGAATTACATTTTTTTATCTAAATACATTGCAATTAAAGTGGAATTCAATTTTTCTACACATCTGAAATTTGACATGCATTATGTTTATATACGCAATAAGTAAGTTTTTAAAAAGCCCGTGCCAATTGAGTAAGTCTTATTGGCGGGGAAAATAGGCTATGCGTGTGTGTGTTAGAGAGAGAGGGAGAGAGAGTGAGGAAGAGGGAGGGAGGATAGTGTGTGTGAGGATTTGATGGTAAAAAAGGTCGCCAATGTCGTAATATTGAACTCTTAAAGTTAATGTGACCCTGTTGCAATGCACGGGCGTTCTTCTAGTCCAAATGGGATGAAACTTTGCCATCTTCTCAATTATCTCAAATCATTAGTCTCCACCTAAATTCAGCTCATTTCATTGAACTATGTGAGCACATGAGCAATTCTTGTATTCTGTCCAAATTTTTAGTTTGTGAAGCAAGTATATTTTATCTTGCTCCATTATGGCTGAAAATATTGCCACGCCTTCTCCTATCCATATACACCTACCCAAGAGTTTGGCTCATTTCATGTAGCCAATATTTTCCTAGAATTTTCCCAAGTTCCTGGTCAGAAGTGATGCTTGTGAAACAAGTACCAATTTGGCAAGTCCATTTGGTATGATATTTTTGCAGCATCTACATATGACCAAATCATGAAGATTTGCCAAGTGGTATCCCAATCCAACACTCTGAGTGAGTGTTTCTTCCTCATTTAGTTTCTGGACATATTTTAGCAGTTGCAAAGCAACTATGCTAAATCTTTGTCCTAATGACCTCATAATGCCCAGGACCATAGTCCTTGCTACCCTAAGCCTGCCAGACATCAAGTTTAGTCCTTAAGCTCACTGTGTTGATCACCAATATGTGGCCAAGTTTACAACAACAAACTTGTGGAGCTTGTTTCCCTCTGCTCCCTTCACCTATGCCCGTGATCTCACATCTTCTTTAATGAGCCTTGGAAGGACTATGATGTAGACATAGTTTGGAATGGGGTAGATGGCCAGAGCGCGTGTTGTCCTTGGTGACCACGGGCATTGCCAGCCAAATCGGTGGTCTAGCCACTGTTGTCATCGGCAACGCTGCTTCGTCCGGATTTGGTTTGTCCCAGGGTGTCTAATAGCTCGGCGGCGGCGCCGCCGTTCATCTGGACCCCGCTCCCCCTCCGTTTTCTTCTCCGATGAGCCGTGCCAAAGGTCGAACAGTGCTCGTCCGTGGCCATCATCGCCTTCCTCGCCCCTGTACTCTTCCTCCTGTCGTCTCCGAGCGCAGCTCGATTCCGTGACCCCCTGGCGCTCGTCCGCGTCCCCCTCGTCGCCTTCCCGCTGCTTCCCCGTGAGTCTTGGCCGCGCGTGCTCATCGCTGGAGCGCCGACACGTCACCAACCGAGTGGCACCTCGCCCCCTCCCCTTCAGGAGCCTCCCTCGCGGCTATATAAGCAGCCCTCGAGCCTTCTCGTAGTCCACAACCTCTCCCCGTAGCTCTCCCCAAGCCTCGGAGCTCCTCGTTCCACTCCAATGGCCGAACCACCGCTGTCGATCCCCTCGGCCATTTCTTCCCTGTGTCCCTCCCCCTCCTTTGTTTCGGTGTCCCTAGCCTCCCCTGAATCCTACGTAGCCACCGCCGCCGCCGTCATCTCTGGCGGAGGAGCCCGGCCAGCCCGCCTCCCTGTCAAAGTGCTTCGGCCGTCGCGGCCTCCCCATGGCGCGGGTGTTGTGGTGCACGCGGGGCAGGACCATGGCCACCTTTGGGCGCGGCGAGGAGCAGTCGTTCCCCTGAGCTCATCAGCCGGCCTCACGGAGCAGCGAGACGATGGCCAGGCCGGCGTCCGGGCCCCTCTGTTGCCGGCGTCGCGAGCAAGAAGAAGACAAGAGGAAGGAGGCGTTGACCTAGCCAAGCGGGCCCCACGCCTTTTCCCCGACCCCACCTGGCAGCGACCCAGGCGCCCGGCCCCGCCACTGCCGTGTTGACCGGTCCTGCTAGCGTGGATAAGTGGTGGCGCCCCGCCGCGAAGCCGTTTTCCCCGCGCGAAAGCGGATTCCAGAAAGTACGCTTTCATCCACTGAAAGCGTATTCTCCTCTTCTTCGGCCCAAAATACGTTTTCCTCTCTGGAAAACGTATTATCAAAAAAGACACGTTCTGTTTAAACTCCCAGGGACCTGTTTGTGGAAGTATTTTTACAAACTAGTCCCTAAGCTTTAAACGTCCCTATCTTTTTACGCGTAGCTCCAAATCAGGTGATTCCAAAGCCCACGTCTTTGTTTTGTCGAGGCTGTTTTGATGGAATCATTTTCACCATGTTTTGACATTCTGAAAATGCCTATTTTGCCCTTGCTCTAATTCAGCCCCTTTGAGAGAGAACCGTTCTCCGGCAAATTTTTCCGAGAGTTGATCGTATCCCTCCCCGGAGTATTCCTCGACCCCTAGGCAAGCCAACCTCTTATCATGAGTCCCGAATGTGCATGTTGACTTTGCTTGCACCTTGTGTGTGTGTTTAGTTGTAGTAGTTTCTTACCTGTTCTGTCTACTGTTATTTCAGTCATGCTATATGTTTTGTTATCTGCCATGCATGCTTGTGCTTTCATGAAATGTGTTGACATGCTAGTTAGATGTTGTTGATGATAATATCATGCCTCCGTCCAGTTTAGTTTCATGTCAGTAGTATTGATGTTATGATGATTCTGCTGCACTAATGAGCTTGTTAGTATTTTATATTGCCATGTTTCATATGATACCACTGTTCACTTGAAAAGTTGGATGTAGATGTTGATATGACATGTTGTTGCCATGGTAGTAGATGCCATGATGTTGTTCATGCTTATTTTTGATCCATGTCTCTAGTTAATATCATGCCATGCTTGGTCTCTGCTATGATCTAGGTTGTTCACTACAAAAAAATACACTTTCGTGATGATACGTGTTTGTCACAGTAGGTCACGTTTTTGTCATGCATGTACATCCATGAAAAATTTATGACAGAATCAAGATAGTCATACCTGTGTTGTCGTAGAAGTGTTCCATGACATTACCAAAATTATCATCACGGAAGTGTCCACTTCCATGACGATAAATCGCGCGTCACAGAAGTGCTTTCGTCAAGGGTGACCGACACATGGCATCCACCGTAACGGAACACCGTTAAGCTATCGGGTCGGGTTTTGGATCCGATAACCCGTTAACAGCCCCGACCAATGGGGATTTTCCACGTGTAAAATCATCATTGGCTGGAGGAAACACGTGTCGGCTCACCGTTGGGACAGATGTCATCCACTCATTGGACCGAAGGCGCCTATGATACGGCGACATGTGGCATGGCCCAACAGAGGCCCATTCCTGTGAAAAGGCCGGCCCGTTTGACTTGGTCAAAAGGTGGCGGGCCGGCCCACGGAAAGCCTGTTAACGGGTTGTTCGCATATAGCCCATTTACAGCCCGCTAACCCAGGGGCCGTTACACCCTATCTGAATTAGGCCTAGTAGCGTCATCTGGGCCGTCCAATATGATTCAGCCCGTTTTAACTTCCGGCCCATGTGTGGCCCATGACTTCTTTCGGCCCATATGAGGACCTTTGTAACTCTTGGCCCATTAACGGCCCGTGGTGAAACTAGCCCGTAATGAACAGTGTATCACTTTATACCCATTAACGAACCGTTATTCCATTGGGCCGTTTCCAGCCCAAGTTATCTTTCGGCCTTCTCAGGGCCCACTGATTCTTGGGCTCACTTGTAGCATTCGGTTACATACGGCCCGTTACTATCATTTTCTGCTTGTGGGCCAAATTCAGCCCGTCGTTACAGTCAGCCCGTTTGCGGACCGTTAATACGTTGGGCCGTTTTCATGTCAAAGAAAACCTGTTGGGCTGTTTTCATAGAGTTATCAAATACAGCCTATTAACGGCCCGTTATGGTCCACGAATAGTATGGCCCATGATTGGCAAAATGATGATATGCCCCGTAGAAGGCCCATGGATCCTACGGCCCGTATGAGGCCCATGGATAGTATGGCCCGTAGAAGGCCCATGGACCCTACGGCCCGTAGAAGGCCCATTGATCCCTAAGGCCCATATAGAAGGCCGATGGATCCTACGGCCCGTATAGAAGGCCGATGGATCCTACGGCCCGTATAGAAGGCCAATGGTCCTACAGACGAACGAAGGCCCATGGATCATATGGCCTGCAGGAGGCCCATGGTTACAATAGTCTGTGTGTTCCATGATTATTTTGGCCTAGTTACCAAAAATAGGCTATTGTGGCCACTAGAAAAACACAGAAAAAGAACTGCAGTGACTACAAGGAAACAACTAAACAAGACAATAAGGAAATAAATAAGCAAGCAATTAAGGCTAGCCTATTACCGCTATTACACATATTACATCCACTGGGCATCAAAGTTCGCCACCAATGCAAATATAGGGAATAAAGCAGCATATTACATACACTGGCCGTCAAAATTGGCCACCAGTGCAAATAAACGCGGCAGCAAAACAAGAGCATAACTGAAACAACTTCAGAAGAGCTCAAGAAACGTTATCCTGGGTATCCACCATGTTGGCAATAAGCTTAGCAAGCTGATTAGCTTTGTCCTGTTTGGCGCTAAAATCCTCCAACGCTTGTTGTTGCACCAGAAAGTATGCATCTGAATGCTCCAGGGACTTCCGCAGTCCTTCCGCTTCTTGTGGCAACACAGCTGATTGATGTCTTTCAGCTTGTAGTTGAGACTCAAGAAACTGAACTGATTCAGATAGTGAGTTTGAATAGCTTGTGCAAGCGGTAGTGGCTAGTAACTCGAACACTAAACCAAGACAGGACTTTGGGGTTGTCTCGCTGTCTTCAAGATAGTCTTCCTTAGCTGTTTTATCAGCTTTGTTGGAGACCAACAAGGATGTGTCACTATCCTGAACCTTATCTGCATTACTTCCTTTACCATTGCTTAATAAGGCACTCTTCCCCAATATTCTGTCAGCATTCTAAAAGAAGAAACAAGCAGACACATAACAAGTTAGCATGTACTAGTATATGAAACTCATTTTGGTGAACCAGTTCATTAGTAAGGTGGACAGGATTAAACTACCAAGTCTTCTATTGCCAAGTACTAGTACATAATAAAAGCATCAAACAAACATATATCTATGTCCTATGGTCACTGCATTGTCTTGCCATATCAAAATAGAGACACAGTTCAAATCATATCAGTTCAAGACAAAGCAGAAGTGAAAGGATACAAAGCGTGGGAAACTACATGGCACAACAAGATTCCAGATGGGTACCACGGGTCTACATGTACAACAACACTATTGGCTCTGTTGTGATGCTAGTAATGTGCATGATATGAAAGTCAACTGTATACACAATTGAAATTGAAATCAAAAGAGCTATTGATAAGAGCAAACCTGTTAAAGAAACATGCGTGAACATATCTGTTGTGCCATTGGAGTTTCGATTGGATCCTTCAATTTAAAAATAAGTTTATATAAGTAAATACAGTGATACAAGAGCAAAGCAATCATAGTTAAAAAAGGCGCGCCTAAGCGAGCGCTTAAGCCCTCCTAGGCTCTAGGCGTTGGCAAAATGCATTGCACATAACTACGCTTAATCTGTGCATAACTGCGCATAAGCATGCGCTTTGGTCAGTAAAGTGCAAGGCGGTGGCAAAACGCACAATTAACGCCTAGCGCTTTTTTGAACTATGATAGCAATGGAATCTTAAATTAGAACAGTTGTTCTTCAGGTTTAGGCACTTGTTCTACATGAACAGAGTACAGTAAGACGCAAGAATATAATACTTAAAAATAGAAAATGAGCTCATAGACCTTACCACATTCTTGGTTTGGGACCAGTACAGAACAAGGCGTTCCCAATCATTGTCCAATAAATGTGTCTCAGGAGAATGTAAGGGAATTTG
This sequence comes from Triticum aestivum, assembly GCF_018294505.1. NCBI lineage: Eukaryota > Viridiplantae > Streptophyta > Magnoliopsida > Poales > Poaceae > Triticum > Triticum aestivum. The sequence goes on along the minus strand of NC_057807.1, from coordinate 317,376,723 downwards.
ATGAGTTTCTTTGCCGGTGAAGTACGTTTTCTTTAGGTAATTCTGATACTGCCACCAAGCATTATTGAAGATAGCAGAGGTATTAGCACAGGTTACCTCATCCTGAGTTTCCAAATCGGTCCTTCCCTATAGAGAAAATTGGGAAAATTTGTTGTATTATAACCATCGTGGAGGTAGGATGTATGGGACGAAGCAAAGTAATTGCCATGAATAACATTACTTACACATAACTCCTGGACAAACACCTGCAACTGGCATTTTCCTTCATCTTCAGTATAATATTTCCAAGATGGGAAGATACACACATACGATTTAACAACATCAAATGCGATAGATGCTAAACTACGACTGGCTAGTTGTGCTTCCTCCACAGGAATAGGCGTACTAACTGGTGGAGTTGGGGTTCGCTGTGATAGTACTGGCCCTTTGGGCACTGGAGCTGCCTTACTAGCTGCTCTTGTTTGGGAGCTCTGTGGTGGAGATGGTGATGTGTCAACAAGAACTGGGTTACTATCGGCTGGGGTTGGTGTTAGATTGTGTGAAGCTGGTTCTCTGTCCATCGCAGTAGGGGTACAATCTGCGAGAGTTTGGGTTATGTGTGGTAGGGCTGGTTCTTGTGCATGTACAACCGGGGTGCTATCTCCACCAAGAGGTAGCACTGTTTTATTTGAAGACAGTGTTTTTTTTCCGCTAGATACTGGCATCACCCGCTCCAATTCAAATGGCTGATAAACAGGAAACATAGTTGAATGTACAGACATTGTATGAGAGACAGATGCAATAGATAGTGTGGAAAAAAGAGGGCATGAAATAGTTGCCATGTATATTATTTAACTAAAACGGATAGCATGACATAATTTCACATATATGATGTCTATCTAAACTGGATAGCATAGCATAACATAATTCAAAGATATGATGAATAACTAAACAGGATTGCATGACATAATTCACCTACATGTTATCTAAGTAATCAGGATTGCATCATTTAATTCACATATGTGATTTATATGCTAAACAGAGGGCATTCGATATGATGTCTGAACTAAGAACATGGTGTTGAATATTGTGTATATGATGTCTAAACTATGCAATGCAAGACACCGTATGCATGATATGAGCAGTATAACCGTGCCAAGTTAGAGCATACACCTCAGTAGAGGAATAGGACTGGATATATGTCTCTGAATCCATCTCTGAGGAGCTATTGGGACCCAACAAGAGATCTGCTTCGACAGGTAGCACTGTCTGCTCTGAAGGCCTTGTTTTCACTCCAGATTTTCCCATCTCCCACCCAAATGGCTGATTCACAGAAAGAGTAGTTTAATGTACAAACATTGTCGACAAATGGAAATGTAATGAAGAAAAGGATGGGCAAGATATCATTCAAATATATGATGCCTGGTTAAACAGGATGACATTGCACATTTCACATATATTATGGCTGGCTAAAAGACATGAGACTGCATAATTCCCATATATGATATAGAAACTAAACAGGTGGCATTACAGAACATGTCTAAACTAAGCAGATGACATATATGATGTCAAAAGTAGGCACTGCAAGGCAACATATGCATGATATGACTAACATCATCATGCCAAGGTAGAGCAAACACCTTGGGGGGTAAATAGGAGTGTCAGCGGCGTCTGAATCCGCCTCAGAACAGATATCTTCCTCTGGATTACAATCTGGAGAGGGGTGGGGAGGGTTTGCCATTTAACCCACCACGGAGCGATGTCTGCACGACATTGTATTGCCGCGCAAAACTCTTCTCTTTTTCTCTACATGTTCAGCATGACTGTGTACAATATCTGACATGCATACGAAAAAATATGGTGAGATTATGTAAGGAGAGCATGCAGAAATTTAGGGTGATGGTAACAACCAGTGGATGGATCCAAAAATAATGATAGCAGGCTGATGATTGCTTTAAATTAATAAAAAGACAGATGATGATTGCTTTACTATTTGTTTCCCACCCAAGATGAACAACATAGGCATACCCTAGGTGAACCAGATATTAGACAGACATACTATTCATTGTTGCCTCAATATGTGCCCCACAACTAATTTAGAACTCAAGTTTGAACATTAATTTGGACCTGAGTTGGGAGTCCAAGAGTTGAACAGGATGATAAAGTAGCAGGTAAGTTTAAGCAATGCATAACATAAGCAGAAACAAAAGAGTGCGACCTCTCTTGTGGACCCGTGTACTCCTCAGGTTCATCTGCTGAGTCAATGATGGTGATGCTGTTGGGGTGTGTGCCGGCGGCAGGGAAGGAGATCTGAGGTAGCAAAAGACGGTCAGGAGTTCTGATGTCTGGTTTGGTGGATGCTTATGTCGATGGAGCAGCTTAGGTGAGGTGGACGACGTCGCGGCAGGAGTAGGACAAATCACACAAAGTTCCCTTCGACACGTACGTGTAACTGAAGTAATTCTGTAAGGGCTCATTTGGCTTGCATGATTCTTAAAATGCAGGGATAGGAAAAACACCGGAATAGGATAGGAAAATGCACATGGTAAAGAGAGCATTTGTAAACACAGGATTTCTGTCAACTTGGGTGTTTGGTTTACAGGAATTGGAAGAGCGGAGGAATGCAAAGAAACATGGCCAAAATAAAGAGAAACCATATGAAAGCATGTACAGTTAGAATGTTATTCTGGCACTAATGCACTTGGTCTTGTTTTCATGCATAGGATTTTGAAAAGTAGGTCCAGGTGGATGTTTTGCTTCATTCCTTTCAACAAAAAGCATGAACAATTGAATAGTAGAGTGCCATTGGAAAATTCCCTATTGCTATGTTTTTCCGTTGAACCAAAATAGCCCTAATGGATCGACGTGAATGTATAGTAATAAGTGATGCAACAAGTGTACAACCTCTTTGCCGTAGCCGTGTCGACCTCAACATCATTGGGTTGGTCGCTGAAGCAGTTGAGGCGGAGGTGGCTGTCGGAGGTGTGGAGGAAGATCTGAGGAATCTGTAGACGGCATCCAGGGCACTGCTCTGTTGTGATGGATCGTTCTGTCGTTGGAGCAGCTCCGGTGAGCCGTAAGACATCAAGGCTGAAGTAGCACAAGACCGACATCATCAATCTCAAGTGGGATTCTAATAGCATCTCTAATAGATGATGTAAAATGGATGTAAAATTAACATCACCAAAAACCACCTGACTACAACAGATGAGGTAAAAACTGTTGACTCTGAAATTAACTGTCGAAACTGAAATTTACTTTGGAATCTGAATGCTACTGTTGAAACTGAACGCGATGATAGCAGAGAGGCACTTGACATGTAGTTTAGGGAGGGCCTGCAGTTCATCTTCAACCTGCACCCTCGTGAGCCGCCAGCCACCACCAGCCGAACCGCCGACCCTAGCGCCGCCTCGCCGCCCCGAAACAACTCGCCACCGCCGCCCTGGCCAGCCCTCTAGGCCCCCCGCCACCCACCCTGAACCCTAAGATAGATAGTGGGGTACCTCTCCGGCGAGCCCCCGTCCCCGTTGCGGGTGGTTCTTCCTTAACTCCGGCGAGCCCCCCCCC
>NC_057807.1:317370177-317372883 GCF_018294505.1 Triticum aestivum | reverse complement strand
GATTGACCCAAATGTCGATTCAATCAACTGAAGTGTGGCTTAATCGGAGCAGAGCAGCAGCACGAGCGAGGGGGAGAGCAACAGCAGCAGCTGGGCGAGCGAGCGATCGAGCGAGAGCCGGAGCAGCAGCAGCAGCAGCGCGAGCGAGCGAGCGAGAGCCGGAGCAGCAGCAGCAGATCCGGCTAGTATGGACGCCGCCACCGAAGGGGCCTCACACTGGGGGAGAGCCGCCGTGGAGATGTCGCCCGCGGCGCCGGCTTCAAGGTAGCCGCTCCATGGGGGTGTGGGATGAAGCACCGTCAGCGCCGGGAGGTCGAATTAAGGAGAAGGTGCGATGCGATGAGTGTACAACCTCTTTGGTGGCGCCAAGTAGGCCTCGGTTTCATCCGAGGAGTCGGTGAGGATGCTGCGGTTCCACTGGAGAAGGTTAAGGCGGCACTATGGGGATGGATCAGCCGCGATAGACGAGGCGATCGTTGGAGCAGCTCCTTGGAGGTGGAGGACGGGGCGGCTGAACCGGCTGGACAGCGAGATGGACGACGGATCCTCATCCAGGGAGGTGGATGAGGGATGTCGAGCTGTTGCGGTGGACGACGTCGTCGGGGAAGAGGCTCCGGCTGGGCAGTGGTGACGTGGCGGACGGAGGAGGGTGGGGTTTCGTGGCTGGAGCGGAGAGGTTATGGCGGCCTGGGATTTCGAATGGCGAAAAGGGGGCGATGGGAGGGGGTGAAGCATGACTTAGGGACGTGCTTGTCCAAAATGTAGGGTGTGTTACAAAAGTACCCCCCACCGGTTTGAACTAGCGGCCCTTTCGGCTCAGGGTTAGAAGGGGGATTTCGCGTGTCGGGATTTGGCAGCTGGAGGGAGTTTTCGCGCGCGTTGTAATTTCGGGATAGCAAGGCGCGGGTTGTGAAGGTGCCAGTTTTGGGAGCACGATATTTGAATTTTCGGGATATAACAAGACGCGGGTTCAATTTTAGGGACAAGCCTAACGTGTAGTAATATTGTACTTGTACGTACCAAATCAATTCGCACTTCCCTCAACCAAAAAGAAAACAAAAAAAATAAAACTATTCACACCACACAAAGAGAGAGTCTTGCCCCGTTTTACTATACAAATGCTATTCAAAGCTACTCCCTCCTTCCATCTATATAGGGCCTAATGCGTTTTTTGATGCTAACTTTGACCAAATATTAGAGCAATGATATATGACATGCAACTTACACAAAGCACACCGTTAACTTCGTCTGTGAAAGGTTCTTCCAATGATATAATTTTCACATTGTGCATGTCATGTACTATTAATCTTGTCAATAGTCAAAGGCGGTCTTAAAAATCTCATTATGCCCTATATAGATGGAAGGAGGGACTATGAATCCATGTTATGTCCGATTAAATTTTTTTGCTTGCTGTATAATGCATGTAACCTACTCATACCAACATTTTACTGCATTCCAAATGTCTATACTACCGCTGCAATTCGAACTAAATTTGAATTCGTTTCTCTATTTCAATAAGAATCTACAATCATGATTGTTGCCAACTTCAACCATCATTCGTGTATTACCTTAATAACACACCACATGATTACTATAGAGATAGATATGAACTATGTGTACTACATGAACTCAAATTCTATTTTTTGAATACACTTGATGTTGATTCCAAATAATAGTACATTTGATGTACTAACTATATATTCATAATCTAAACCATGTTCCATACGTACACCGTGTTTATCACACAAAGTATAGTGCCCCGCCCCCTACATTATGACAAGTATTTAGACCTGAGTTGCAAAAGCCACACATTAGCCCAAATTATAATCAATGTTCTACATTATGATATCTTCTTCAAGTATCCGTATCCACCTTTTTATAATGAATTATGATCTTTGTTCGTCTTTTACACCTTCACGATCCTCTTCTATTTGTAGCTAGCTCTAACTTTCTATCGTGCATGCACACGCCCGCCCCCCTCACACACCCTTAGCGTCCCCTCCATCGCGCACGTTCATTATTTCTCTTTAGGTCGTCCACCAGCGGTGTGTGTAGGCCCCCGGCTCCTTCTTTCTGGCACACACGGGTCGATATACCTCTCTAGCCAAGTGTGCCTACAACAAACACATATATACTTCCCCTCTTCTCTTCTCACCGTCCATGCCCCCATATGTCCAATACGATTCCACGCAGGTGCACACTCCCGCCCCTCTTTTCATTAATCACATGCTCGCACACTCCTCCCCTCTCGACATGGTAGGCCTCTCGCACCACCTCCTAGCCACACCCTCTCCCCCTGTCTGCCTCTCCGGACCTTATTTGCTTCTAACACATGCAGGCGTGTATATGAACTGATCTCCCTACATATAGCCAGGTCGACTATAATTCATTTTCACCAACCACCGATACACTTACCTCACTAGTTATGTCTCTCCTTTTCTCGGACACACGACGGTTGATCTTCCTATGTAGTTACGCATGCTTACCACAACCATATCTTCTCCCCTCATCATCCTTGAATACCTCCCGACCCGTCTCTCACACGCACGTGCATAGACAGACAGACATCCCCTGCCCTCTGTTATTGATATTGCACTCATACCCTCGTTTGTCTAGCAGGCCTCTCCCACCATTTGTGAGACGCCACTCCACCACCAACCCTCCGACGCTCTACCTTTGTCTTTTTCCCAACCTTATTCCTCTGCT
>NC_057807.1:317353988-317369824 GCF_018294505.1 Triticum aestivum | reverse complement strand
TAGGTATCCATGCCACAGAGAAGAATTGCACCTCTACCCTCTCAAATTCCAGTAGGCCAGCCGCCCTGTATCTTTGACGTGGGCAAACACAAATTCGATGGCACTCTTTATCGATCACGCAGCCACACACTTCATCCCTGTTTTCAATTCTATCGATATCTCACGTCCATGACTCTATTTCACACACATTGCATATGTTACGTTTTTCTGATTGAGATATCATCAACACATTGCCTCTGTTTCGAACAAACCATCTCTCTCACACCCACCCACGTACGTACCTGCACCTAAAGAAGAAGTGCACGCAGGACGCACGTACTCACGTCTCGTTCCCGGCCACACCCGCGCGGGTACATGGTGGAGTTCATTTCTGTACGAAAAGGCAGCCCACGTGATAATTTGACGCGTGTAGCGGTTGTTTACTCGAAGGAGGGTCGGGTACCACGCCTAGAATATAAAACGCTTGCCGTGGGGAAAATGGAAAATGGGTTTGTCTCTCGTGAGTCTCGTCACACAAGGCCGCCGTGGCCTCTCACTCTCAGCGTTGGTCAATGATCCGGCCGCATCCCGTCTGCCGGCGGAAAGGGATGATGTGCATCATCTCTCTGTTCGACGGCGTTGAGGCAGCTCCTCCCGATCTACGGTACCCGCCTTTCTCTCTGACCAAGCTACGGCGCGGTAGGGCCTTCGCCACTTGCTCGCTGCCGCAGTATGGGCAGATCCTGGCCGCCGGCGCCCTCCTAGTAACATCCTGACGACCCTCAGGTACAGCTTCCTCCGGCCTTGCTCCACTGCCCATCTTCCCACGTTGCTGCATGTGGATCTTCTTTAGTTGTTTGCTTAAATCGTATCTCGGCCAGCGTACTTTCCATCTTGCAATCTCGTCCTCAAACCATTTTTGATAAACCACCATGTGCTATCTTTCCCTTTTTACATGGAACATGCTTCTTTTTTGTTGGCGTATGTGTCTTCAACTCGTGTTATTGGGCAGTAATTGTTTCCTTTCGACCTCCTTTTGCAAGCAGGGCTATCCATTTTCACCTCGTTGCTATTGCGACCTTCTGGTGAACTGCACAAATCACTTTTTTGAAGAGTGTTTTGTGCAGTTCCGCCAAAATGTCACACGGGCAATGTTTTTACATTTTTGTGGGACTGTAGAAAGGGAGATTGGTTTTGCTATCCTCCTCATCCAACTCCGTGCCTAATCTTCTCCAACAAGAAGTTAGTCCTAATGAGAGATCGTAGAGGTGATCAGCTTCTATTTATGTGCGTTATGTTTCATCATCTAGTTCCACTATTATTGTAATCACACTGACTGGATATCTTTGCAAACAAGGATGGTCCGCCCGATTTTAGTGGAGCTGCACAAAATGATCGGATTGTGGTGTCCTTCATACACCTCTTTTTTGGCTACAGAGTTGGGTGAAACTAGCTGCCAAGCAATGAACATTGTGCCAAGGAAATGGAGCCATGCCTACGAACAACATCGATCAATTATATTTTTTTCTTTATTTGTACACCTTCTCACAACTTTGTCTTCAGTTGTGATGTGAATATTGGCGCTGATCTGCGAACCATTGAGATGCATTAGCCATGGTAGTTTCATTTGTATTTGATGGAATGTTGTAACGAGATAATCTCGAGGCAAGACACAAGAATCCTAAGTTGAAACCTTTTTTCCTGTGGGAACCAGAGTTGAAACCTTCATAGCATCACAGTACAATTTCATCAAAATTATGCGTACATATAAACAAATCCTGAAGGATTGATAGCAATGCCAGAAACAATTCAACTTCATTTCGCCGACATGTTGGACATCCTTCATCCGGCTCCACCTGCCATGCAGCAATATTGAGTGCACAACACAACTTCAGGGAAAGATTCACCCCGGTCGTTGCGCCGCAGTAGTAATGACTAGTGAGCACTCAAATCACAGAGCCCCACCTTCGCCACAGTAAGTTGCTCGGATGAAGCAACCATCATTTCTCTGTTCCTTGAATCCACTGGTACTCCCATATTCCCACAGTAATAAGTTGCTCATGTGTGATGACCACAGGAGCTATCCATTCAGATTGCATGTTAAAAAAAATAAAGGCCGATAACTAATGCGGCAAACTTTCAAAAAAAAACTAATGCGACACCTCGGGCCAACGCGGCCAGATCGCATTTTGCACGAGAAATTACACACCATGTTTCGTTGACATGTGGTCCCATTCCAACATATCAGTGAGATGACGGCGAGTAGTAGGAGTATTTCCGAACGGACGTGTAGGCCGGGGCGCCCCTTCGTGAACCGTGGCAAACTGGCAACCGCCCACCGACTCTTCGCCTTTCCCTCTCGATTTGGAACTGTTGTCGCACGCTCTTCCTCTCCCTCCTCCATTTTCCTTCAGCCCTTCACCCTTTCTTCTGCCATTGTTCGATCATCTTCTCCATGGAGGGAATAGGACGGAAACGACCCCGTTATTCTTGCCCCGATCTGAAAGATGACGTGGTGGAGGAACTCATTGATCGGTGCGACGTCATCACCTCGGCTAGCATGGCAGGTTCGTTCAAGCCCATTCTTGACTCAACTAATAACATCATTACAAGGAACCCAAGAGTGAAGGAGTGGTTTGATCTCCCCTATCTTCTTTGTCGTGACCCTGATGACTGGAGCCGTCACGACAGAGGCCACGCCCTGTGCAAGTTGATGCCGCTTGATAATGATACATATGATGTTAAGATGCCATCACTTGAGGGCAAGGCTTGGGCAGGCGCAAATGGAGATTGGGTTGTTTACATTGGGTCCAACTGCGAGTGGGAACTTGTGAATGCATACACTCGTGACCGGGTTCCACTTCCAAAAATCTCAGCAGACTGCCCAAAGGTTGAGCACACCAGTATTGTACGCACGTTCAAATACAATCATGGTGACTGTCTTCTACGGAAGATAGCAATTTCTCGAGTTCCCAACCGCTCTTGGAATTACAACAACTATGAAGTTGTTGCTATCTTTGACAAGCTTGTTGTCGTCCTTGCTGGTTTGACTCAATGGATATTGCTCAAAATCAGTTTATGTACACGGATGAGTACTATGATGCAATTGAATACGAGGGCCTTGTGTTTGCGACCACCAATCGTGGCACTGTTTTTGCATGGAGTCGTTGTTTCGATACGTTTGTCTTCCACCGTAATTATAATTGTTTCATCCACATGCATGCGGGTTAGCAAGTTTCCCTTTACTAATTAACCTTCTTCTTGTGTTTTCCAAGGTCCTGCGAACATTCCACCACCTATACTTGAAGATTTTTATAACCAAGGGGGAGATGACGATGGTGATGATCACGAGCATGAGGACGAGCAGCGCCCATATACTATTTGGCGCCTGGAAACTAATTCTGATGGATCACCTCTTCCCGTGTGTATACAGCCCACTGATGATGTTACTGCTAAGGAAGCAGGTGTGGTCTCCCATGGTCGCACTCTCCAGACCTATTCCAACACCCGTTGCATGGTATTCAGGATGGATACTAGTGTGCTAGCGCCAACTCCTTCTCCCTGGTACAGAATTGATAGTCTTGGAGAAAACTCGCTCTTCCTTGGACAAAACTATCCAATGATGGTGAAAGGCGATCCAACTGTTGTTGACACGACGTTACTACCATTTATGAGAAGCAATTGTGTCTATACCTCGGACATTTGGGTGGTTCCCTACCCTGGTACTGATATAGTAGGCCGCTTCAGCCTGGATGATCAGTCCTGCGTTGGTCTCCAGATCGACAATGGATGGCCCATCCCAGAGAATCACTTGTGGTTCAAAACAAGCGTTTCCAACGCCGAGGAATGGTTGAGTTGAAGTTCATTTCATTGCTTGTTATTTGTTGTGTGGTGAAAACTTTAGTATTTATAATGTATCCTCGTTGTCGATGTGGGTTGATGACCTGTTGTATGTAATAAAATGATATGCCTGTGATAAACTTACTAAATTTATGAATGGCTTTCGAGTCGCTTCTGTGAGTGAGTGGTGCGACGAGGCAAAAAAATATTTTCCGAATACATAATTGTACGTGCATTGCAACAGGTTATCGGATGAGGCCAATCAACAATAGTAGTACACTATTTGTACTAGCTTCACATGCTTCGCGTGTTGTGCGGGAGTTTTTACTGTAGCCATATTGTACTCTACTACGTAACCAGCACCTCGAATCCTCGATACTAGTAGTACTATATAGTAAGTAGTAGGAGTAGTAGGGTGGCATGGGACAGAACAAGCATTCACGTCCAGGAGTACGGCACACGCCACCAGCACGACTTCCATCTGACACCATATTTCTTGGAGTCCGTGCTAGAGCAATCTCTTCAACCTCATCGTTTCTCTAACTCAGCCATCGCGCGGCGGGCGAGGTGGGGGTTTGCCGATAGTCGGTTTCCTTAACTGCGGTCCCACTTGTAAGGCCAACTGCAACGCACGACCCCAAACAGACCTCCATTTTTCACGAACTCCAACGATAATTTTGACTAGAAAAGCAAGACCAAAGAAAACAAGAACCACAAGAATACATTTTACTACTCCTGTAAGTTGGATTAGTGCCTTCTCGATGCATTCATTGTTGATCTGCGGAGGATCGATCTTGTGTGCTTCTTTCTTCTTCGAGTGTAAAGAAGTAGGCGTTGCTTCCTCGCGTCTAGTGTCATGTCTAGTCTCTATTCTAGTACTCCCTCTGGTCCGTTTTTCTCTGCGTCTAAGCAGCAACACGCATACCAAGTAGGAGTATCAACAAGTGCACCAATCTCATCTATAGCCTTTGTGCTAGCTAAAAGTGATAGAACATCTACTAAATTGCGCTCTATCAATATATGGATGTGCTCTTCTTCCCAATACAAAAACTTGCATCCATTCTAATCCCTCCATTGCTCAATACATGCCTTCTATTTGTCAAAAAATATATGTATCTAGACATGTTTTAGTATATAGGTACATCCATTTTTGGACAAATGGAAGTCAAGTATTTTGGAACAGAGAGAGTACACAATAATTTTTTTAAGTTAGCACAACTAGTCTAATCCGAGAGCACAACCGAAGATTTGGTCGGGTTCTTCCTCCTTTTGCTGATACATGGGACATCCAGCATCCAGGTCGTGTCATGAAAGAAAATAGAGTGGTAGTTGAAGCCATGAGATGTGCATCTTGGGTTAAACTGTAAATAGAATCTTGCTACTCTTGAGTAACTCCAAAAGCGGCCACCGAATATCTTTCTTGGATTTGTTTTTCATCACCATCACGTCGAGGTGAAAGATGTGCAGGTTCAGTGGGTCCTCTTGCGTTTTCACTGACATGTGGGGCCGCATGTGAGCAAACAGACGATGGGCTCCGCGCGTCCGCTGGCTGGCTGAGAAGAGAGATAGAGGAGGGCTGAGCACGGACTGCAGGAAATTTGTTCTACATAACCAGCACCTTGATATTCGTGTGTGGTTGTTTCTAGAATAAAAAAAGGAGGTACCTCTACTTATGTTACTCCCACTACGCCTAGCCTAAGGTTAGTATGTGACCTTGCGCTTGGCTCTTTGCCTCTTTCGGAAGTCGATGGTTCTACAGTAGTGCTTCTGGCAATCTGACACCAAATGAACTGTTGCACGTCCACCGCTTGTAAGCAAAAGTTTCTCCTCGTGCTACGAGCCACGCGCACGCGTTGGTGAGGGAGAAGGCGTAATCAAGCTTCTCGTCGTTCTGCGAGTTGATGGGACACATCAAAGTTCTAGTAGTACGTACTCTCTCCAAAAAAGGGCTGACCATGTCATTGCTACCATCCCGTGCTCCGTCGTTGAGTACATGCACTATTCACGTGCCATTCACGTGCCATCGAGGAGAAAAAATATTGTGTAGGTGCCATCGAAGTGCACGACTCACTTACGGAAAAGGGTTTCCCCCCGCACGACTCACTTACGCATTGCTTATCTGATTATCTCCATTTTCTTGCATGACACGTGCGCCTTGATGCTAGATGTCTCGCGTGTTGGGAAAAGGATGAACAAAGCTCACGTAAAAGAAAAGAGTTGAAGAGCATAGATTCCTGACGACCGAGGAGGAGCAAGGAACCTCGCAGTGGAGCGTGTGCAAGGAACCTTGCGCGTTTTCCCCTGTTTTTTGCCGCCTGCCCACCTATAAACAACTAAAAGAACATGAACTTTTCGCTAACCACTAGAAATGGTACATCAGGATGCTAAGTTGAAGATGTTTTATACTCCCTCCGTTCCCAAATATAAGTCTTTTTACATATTTCAATAAGGGACTACATACGAAACAAAATGATTGAATCTACACTCTAAAATATGTACACAAGCCAACCACTAACTCCATCCGATCCAACTCATGCACATATGCGCACAACATGGAGCACACAACGCACGTACACAAGACGTGCATGCACACACGCTCGGCCGCAGAATGCACGTGAATAACACATGCATGCGCACACACTCGGCTGCATGGAGGCGTGCGCCATCCGCGGCGACGTCCGATTCGTCATGCTACGACAAAGCTCACACGCAATGGCGCATACACATCTCTTGCAGCACCTCTTTGCCGTCGTTGCTCAACTACTAGTCGGAGACGAAGACGACCGCAGCCTCGGCCTTAGAGCTAGCACCGATGGAAAAACACGCACGCTGCACGCACACGAGCACATACGGAGTGCCCACGACGTGGTGGTGGTGCGTCCCCAGTCACCTCTACTCCTTCTGCGCACGTTGTCTATCAAGGCGGCTGCATGCTAATGATGATGTGGGTGAGATCTTCTAGGACTCAGATGATGACGAGGAAAATTATGAGACACAAGGTGACGTACACCGTCAAGGTCCACGGTCAAGGGGGTGCTAGCAAGTGCTTAGATGTGCTTAGAGCAAGTACAATAGAGCTGAGTCAGCAGGCTATAAGGAATAAATAGTAGTATATTTCTGCTTAGTTGGAGGAAAGAGAAGAGGAGAGAGAAGGTAAGCGGGCTCTTCGTGAAGAGCCAGCTCTAGCACATGCTCCTAAGCACTTTGTACATGTTGACTATAAGATGGGCTATAGGCTTATAGCCAGCAGCTGTCTATACTATTAATGCTCTTTAGATGAGGTGCTAAGTGCATTAAATGGCTTAGTAACTCAAGTGTTCAATGCATAGGTGCTTAGTTTATTGGTGCCACATCATATTTTATGCCTACGTGGCAGGCTTAGCAGCTATACATGGTGGATCACTGGGAGAGGCCAAGGCTGGTCATAGTGGGGAGTAACTTGTACTGTAACATATTACTATGTTACTCTAAACATCTCTATAAACCAGAAAGGAGGGAGTAGTAACATAGACTAGTGTCATATGCAGAGTATGGGAGCACATGATATTTCCCCGCCCGGACCGATCCCAAGTTGGCTTCTCACCTTCTTGTCCCAACAAAAACCCCTCCCCCCTCCCACGCGCGCTTCCCGCCCGGCGCTAGCTCAGCTCGCCGCTCCACATTGATGGCAAGTCAGGGCGACGCGACCTCTCACTGCTTCCGCCATTGAAGCAGCGCGCCGACCGAGGGCACCGCCCGCTGCACGCCCGGCATTTCAGACTACACAGTGGATAGTAACTTTTAGAGCAAGTACTATAATTAGATGACATAAGCAGGCTATAAGGATTTAAATATAGTATTTGTGATTAGTTGAAGGAGAGAGAAGAGGAGAGAGAAGAGAAGCGGATTGTAAACGTGTAGCCAGTTGTACTCCAACATACTCTACTTTGTGAGACAAAAGGTGGGGCCATTATTAATGATATTGTATTTATACTAAAGGGACTAACGGATGCCTTAATTACTCTATTTTTTTAGACAAACCTTGGTGGGTGATGTCTACTACACAACCTTCTTCTTGTAGACGTTGTTGGGCCTGCAAGTGCACATGTTTGTAGGACAGTAGCAAATTTCCCTCAAGTGGATGACCAAAGGTTTATCAATCCGTAGGAGGCGTAGGATGAATATGGTCTCTCTCAAACAACCCTGCAACCAAATAACAAAGAGTCTCTTGTGTCCCCAACACACCCAATACAATGGTAAATTGTATAGGTGCACTAGTTCGGCGAAGAGAAGGTGATACAAGTGCAAAATAGATAGTAGATATAGGTTTTTGTAATCTGAAATGATAAAAACAGCAAGGTAACTAATGATAAAAGTGAGCGTAAACGGTATTGCAATGATAGGAAACAAGGCCTAGGGTTCATACTTTCACTAGTGCAAGTTCTCTCAACAATAATAACATAGATAGATCATATAACAAGCCCTCAACATGCAACAAAGAGTCACTCCAAAGCCACTAATAGCGGGGAACAAACGTAGAGGTTATGGTAGGGTACGAAACCACCTCAAAGTTATTCTTTCGGATCAATCTAGAAAAGAGTTCGTACTAGAATAACACCTTAAGACACAAATCAACCAAAACCCTAATGTCACATAGATACTCCATTGTCACCTCAAGTATCCGTGGGCATGATTATACGATATGCATCACACAATCTCAGATTCATCCAACCAACATAAAAGTACTTCAAAGAGTGCCCCAAAGCTACTACCGGAGAGTCAAGAACGTGTGCCAACCCCTATGCATAGGTTCCCAATGTCACGAAACCCGCAAGTTGATCACCAAAACATACATCAAGTGGCACATGATATCCCATTGTCACCACAGATAATCACGGCAACACATACATCAAGTGTTCTCATAAAGACTCAATCCGATAAGATAACTTCAAAGGGGAAACTTAATTCATCACAAGAGAGTAGAGGGGGAGAAACATCATAAGATCCAACTACGATAGCAAAGCTCGGGATACATCAAGATCGTGCCATAGAGGGAACACGAGAGAGAGAGATCAAACACATAGCTACTCGTACATACCCTCAGCCCCGAGGGTGAACTACTCCCTCCTCGTCATGGATAGCGCTGGGATGATGAAGATGGCCTCCGGTGATGGGATCCCCCTCCGGCAAGGTGCCGGAATGGGGTCCCGATTGGTTTTTCGTGGCTCTGGAGGCTTTCGGCGGCGGAACTCCCGATCCATCTTCTCCGTGGAAGTTTTTAGGGTACGTTGGTATATATGGGTGAAAGAAGTACATCGCTGGAGCTTTGGGGGCCCCACGAGGCAGGGGGGTGCGCCCAGGGGGCGGGGGGTGGGCGCGCCCCCTACCCTCGTGAGCACCTCCCTTGGCTCCTGACGTGGGGTCCAAGTCCATCCGGTAGCTTTCCTTCCAAAAATAACTTCTCCAATTGATTTCGTTCCGTTTTGACTCCGTCTGATATTCCTTTTCCCGGAAACACTGAAATAGGCATAAAACAGCAAATCTGGGTTGGGCCTCCGGTTAATAGGTTAGTCCCAAAAATAATATAAAAGTGTATAATAAAGCCCAATATTGCCTAAAACAATAGATAAAGTAGCATGGAGCAATCAAAAATTATAGATACGTTGGAGACGTGTCAAGCATCCCCAAGCTTAATTCCTGCTCGTCCTCGAGTAGGTAAATGATAAAAAAGAATTTTTGATGCGGAGTGATACTTTGGCATAATTTCAATGTAAATCTTCTTAATTGTGGTATGAATATTCAGATCCGAAAGATTCAAGACAAAAGTTCATATTGACATAAAAGTAATAATACTTCAAGCGTACCAATCAAAGCAATCATGTCTTCTCAAAATAGCATGGTTAAAGAAAGTCATCCCTACAAAATCATATAGTCTGGCTAAGCTCTATCTTCATCACACAAAGTATTTAATCATGCACAACCCCGTTGATGAGCCAAGCAATTGTTTCATACTTTAATAATCTCAAACTCTTTCAACTTTCACGCAATACATGAGCGTGAGCCATGGACATGGCACTATATGTGGAATAAAATGGTGGTCGTGGAGAAGACAAAAAGGAGAAGATAGTCTCACATCGACTAGGCGTATCAACGGGCTATGGAGATGCCCATTAATAGATATCAATGTGAGTGAGTAGGGATTTCCATGCAACAGATGCACTTGAGCTATAAGTATATGAAAGCTCAACAAAAGAAACTAAGTGGGTGTGCATCCAACTTGCTTGCTCACGAAGACCTAGGGCACTTTTGAGGAAGCCCATCATTGGAATATACAAGCCAAGTTCTATAATGAAAAATTTCCACTAGTATATGAAAGTGACAACATATGAGACTCTCTATCATGAAGATCATGGTGCTACTTTGAAGCACAAGTGTGGTAAAAGGATAGTAGCATTGTCCCTTCTCTCTTTTTCTCTCATATTTTTTTATTTGGGCCTTTTCTCTTTTTTTTATGGCCACTCTTTTTATATATATATTTCATCCGGAGTCTCATCCCGACTTATGGGGGAATCGTAGTCTCCATCATCCTTTCCTCACTGGGACAATGCTCTAATAATGATGATCATCACACTTTTATTTTTCTTACAACTCAACAATTACAACTCGATACTTAGAACAAAGTATGACTCTATATGAATGCCTCCTGTGGTGTACCGGGATATGCAATGAATCAAGAGCAACATGTATGAAAGAATTATGAAGGTGGCCTTGCCATAAATACAATGTCAACTACATGTTCATGCAAAAAGCAATATGACAAAAGTAATGTATGTCATATGAACGGAACGGTGGAAAGTTGCATGGCAATATATCTCGGAATGGCTATGGAAATGCCATGATAGGTAGGTATGGTGGCTATTTTGAGGAAGGTATATGGTGGGTGTATGATACCGGCGAAAAGTGCGCGGTATTAGAAAGGCTAGCAATGGTGGAAGGATGAGAGTGCGTATAATCAATGGACTCAACAATAGTCATAAGAACTCATGCACTTGTTGCAAAAATTTATAAGTCATTAAAAACCAAAGCACTATGCGCATGCTCCTAGGGGGATAGATTGGTAGGAAAAGACCATCGCTCGTCCCCGACTGCCACTCATAAGGAAGACAATCAATAAATAAAATTGTGCTCCGACTTCATCACAAAGCAGTTCACCATACGTGCATGCTAAGGGAATCACAAACTTCAACACAAGCATTCTTTAAATTCATAATCACCCCAACTAGCATTGCTTTGATATTATCACCTCCATATCTCAAAACAATTATCAAGCATCAAACTTATCTTAGTATTCAACGCACTCAAAAGAAAGTTTCACATATCTTGAATACCAAGTATATTATCTTTAAGCAAATTACCATGCTATTAACAACTCTCAAAATAATCTAAGTGAAGCATGAGAGATCAATAGTTTCTTTAAAACAAATCCACCACCGTGCTCTAAAAGATATAAGTGAAGTACTAGAGCAAACGACAAACTACTCTGAAAGATATAAGTGAACATCAATGAGTAGCTAAATAATTATGCAACTATGTGAAGACTCTCTCTCATTAAAGAATTTCAGATCTTGGTATCTTATTCAAAAAGCAAGCAAAGCAAGCAAAACAATAATCCCCAGCAACGGTGCCAGAAAAGAGCTTGATGTCTACTACACAACCTTCTTCTTGTAGACGTTGTTGGGCCTGCAAGTGCACAGGTTTGTAGGATAGTAGAAAATTTCCCTCAAGTGGATGACCAAAGGTTTATCAATCCGTAGGAGGCGTAGGATGAAGATGGTCTCTCTCAAACAACCCTGCAACCAAATAACAAAGAGTCTCTTGTGTCCCCAACACACCCAATACAATGGTAAATTGTATAGGTGCACTAGTTCGGCGAAGAGAAGGTGATACAAGTGCAAAATAGATAGTAGATATAGGTTTTTGTAATCTGAAATAATAAAAACAGCAAGGTAACTAATGATAAAAGTGAGCGTAAACAGTATTGCAATGATAGGAAACAAGGCCTAGGGTTCATACTTTCACTAGTGCAAGTTCTCTCAACAATAATAACATAGATAGATCATATAACAAGCCCTCAAGATGCAACAAAGAGTCACTCCAAATCCACTAATAGCGGAGCGAATGCAAACTCTCAGCTGATAGGGAAGAGGGGGGCGGCTAGCTAGAACAAACGTAGAGATTATGATAGGGTATGAAACCACCTCAAAGTTATTCTTTTGAATCAATCTATAAAAGAGTTCGTACTAGAATAACACCTTAAGACACAAATCAACCAAAACCCTAATATCACCTAGATACTCCATTGTCACCTCAAGTATCTGTGGGCATGATTATACGATATGCATCACACAATCTCAGATTCGTCCATCCAACATAAAAGTACTTCAAAGAGTGTCCCAAAGCTACTACCGGAGAGTCAAGAACGTGTGCCAACCCCTATGCATAGGTTCCCAATGTCACGAAACCCGCAAGTTGATCACCAAAACATACATCAAGTGGCACATGATATCCCATTGTCACCAAAACATACATCAAGTGGCACATGATATCCCATTGTCACCACAGATAATCACAGCAACACATACATCAAGTGTTCTCATAAAGACTCAATCCGATAAGATAACTTCAAAGGGGAAACTCAATTCATCACAAGAGAGTAGAGGGGGAGAAACATCATAAGATCCAACTACAATAGCAAAGCTCGAGATACATCAAGATCGTGCCATAGAGGGAACACAAGAGAGAACACGAGAGAGAGAGATCAAACACATAGCTACTGGTACATACCCTCAGCCCCGAGGGTGAACTACTCCCTCCTCGTCATGGATAGCGCCGGGATGATGAAGATGGCCTCCGGTGATGGGATCCCCCTCCAGCAAGGTGCCGGAACGGGGCCCCGATTGGTTTTTCGTGGCTCTGGAGGCTTTCGGCGGCGGAACTCCCGATCTATCTTCTCTGTGGAAGTTTTTAGGGTACGTAGGTATATATGGGTGAAAGAAGTACGTCGGTGGAGCTTTGGGGGCCCCATGAGGCAGGGGGCGCGCCCGGGGGGGGTGGGCGCGCCCCTACCCTCGTGAGCACCTCCCTTGGCTCCTGGCATGGGGTCCAAGTCCATCCGGTAGCTTTCCTTCCAAAAATAACTTCTCCAATTGATTTCGTTCCGTTTTGACTCCGTCTGATATTCCTTTTCCCGGAAACACTGAAATAGGCATAAAACAGCAAATCTGGGTTGGGCCTCCGGTTAATAGGTTAGTCCCAAAAATAATATAAAAGTGTATAATAAAGCCCAATATTGCCTAAAACAATAGATAAAGTAGCATGGAGCAATCAAAAATTATAGATACGTTGGAGACGTACCAGTGGGGCTATTGTTGACTTTTTTTGAGCTATTATTGACTTGGACGTGGGGTTTGGGGGCCAAAGGCCTACTATTATACTCCGACCTGACATGCTCTAGCCTAGCCGTCGCTGTATCATATGGTTTCGCACCGTTCCAGATCTTAGCACCGCCACGCAATTCTTCTCCAGCCCTCCTTCCGGCGTGCACCGCGAGAAGGGATAGCAGTCCTCCGAACCCCGCCTTTCGTGATCCTGTACGGAAGAGGGGCGATCAGGTTTTTGGGGAGCACACTCCTGTGACTGCTGCCAGCGACGACTTCCTCAACGACAGCCTTCTTCCCCGACCTCGGTAACCTCTTCATCAACGACATGAGTGACAACATCAACCACATCGGTTCTGCTCCCGCTGTACAGTATGTGATTCTGTCCTCCTGGTTTAGTCCGCATCATTACTTTGATGTTTGCAATTGTCGTCATGATCTATTTAATGCTGATTCAGATTAAATCTCATACTAAATTGCTCATATATTCAACAATCCAATCCAAAAACCTGATCATAGGCAATTTACTCCGAGTGGTTTTGCTGCGCTTTTGAAGCCGCCTACTTTTAAGGGGGTGCAATATAAAAGGTGGCGCACAAGAGCAGTATATTGGTTTCAGATCATGTACTGCTATGACGCCACTAAGGGTAAGCCGTAGGGCGATCTTAATCCTACACAGCAGGAAGCTTTTCAGAACATGGATACCCTCTTCAAAGCTGCCCTGCTGAGTGTTCTTGACGATTTCATTGTGGATTCGTATATGTTGTTTGACAGCGGCAAAGACATGTGGGCTGCGCTCGAGGCCACGTTTGGGCCCTCGGGCGCTGGCAACGAGTTGTACGTCATGGAGCAATTCTGTGACTACAAGATGACTGATGAGCGCTCTGTTGTTCAGCAGACTCATGGGATACAATCACTCTCTATGGAACTTGAGCACTTTAAGTGTGTGTTGCCGGACAAATTTGTTGCTGGGACCATCATTGCCAAGCTTCCACCTTCGTGGAACGATTTTGCTACTTCTCTGAAAAACAAGAGACATGAGTTTTCTGTTTTGGATCTCATTAGCACTCTTGATTTTGAGGAGAAGGCGAGAGCAAAAGACACACGTGCTCGGGTCGCCGAGGGAGCTTCTAGTGCCCACATGGTACACGAGAAGAACTTCCAGCCCAACCAGCCCCAAAACAACAAGAACAAATCTCAGGGGAAAGGCAAGTTTGATGCAAAGAACAAGCCATCACATTCTACCAACTTCAAGAAGAATTCTCATAACGGGAAGGGATACAAACCTCAATTTTGGTAGCACCGCACAAAATTTATATGGCTGCATCTACCTGCTGTCAGCTAACCTCATGGTGCTCCAGGTATTCCTACATTCGTAACTAGGTACAATGACCACCGCAAGATGAAATTAGCTTATTCGTACGTTGACTTGCTGAATGTAGTGCGGAACGATCCTGTCATGTGTGGAGGAGCAAACAAGCAGTGCAGCCGAAGGTGGAAATCAACCAAGGACTTATGAAATTATATGTAATCTTCCTCAGGCAGGTCAGTACCCCCTTTGTCCAGATGATCGTGTTTTGTCATGCCGAGCTATTGATATGTGCTACTGTTTTGCAACACCGTTTAAGTATAACTACTGTTTTCCTATCTTTTCAGATTCAGGACAATGAATATGATATCAGGGGAACTGCACAATATGGACCCAAGTTGAGTCATCTCTATTGCCTCATGTGTTGCTGCAATGTGTCAGCATCAATTGCAAGATGAGGCAGCTAGCTAGCTGTTGAGTTGCCAACATGCTCAAAGTGCTCGCAACATTGAGAAGAAACAAGCATGCCCAGGAAATTAATGCGTGCGTAGGGAGGCCCTTTGCTCAGAGAAGCATCGACCGATTTTCTTTATTCCCACACCTTCTCACAGTTTTGTATATTGGTTATAGTATGGTGAATCATTGAGATGCATAGACATGTTGAACTTTTGTTCTTCTGAATGTTAGTTTAATGTGAGTGTCTGCATCCAGTACCACATCTTCTAATTTGGTGGATGCGCACAAAGAAAATAAATCTCCTTAATTTAATCCATAACCACCCTATTAAATAGGCCTAGTAACAAACCAGGCGCATGCAGTGGCCGGCAGGCACATGCATCCTACATGCATGGCCAGTCATGCAGCAACGCAAAAGAAGAGAGTTGTTCTTGGGAAAAGGCGAGTAGTTAGTGCAGCGGGCCTTATAAACACGAACAGCTCGCTCTCCCGCTTCTGTCTCCCCACCCAATTCCCCCCGCTCCCCAATCTTCCTCACTCGTCCAGAAAACCCCGCTCACCTTCTTCCTCACTCGTACAGAAAACACCTGCTCCTCTTCTTCCACTCCTATAGAAATCCCCAGCCCTCCTTCTTCCCCACTCGCACTGCCACTAGGCTCGTCTCTGGCTACTCTGCTCAAACCCGTGAGCTCGGCGCGACGCCCACAAGGAAAATGGAGTCGGCTGGCCCCAGCGCCAAGAAGATGAGGCTCCCGCCAGCAGCGACGCCGGTTATAGATCCCGCACCCGGTAGCGCGGGGAGAAGCGGCGAGCCCTCCCCCCCCCCACCCGGATCT
>NC_057807.1:317338118-317353698 GCF_018294505.1 Triticum aestivum | reverse complement strand
GGTAGAGTCTCTGGTGGACCGCATCAGCGATCTCCCGGACGTCATCCTTGAGGAGATCATCTCGCTTCTCCCCACCAAGGATTGCTGCCGCACACAAGTCCTCTCAACTCGGTGGCGCCCTCTATGGCGCACCGCGCCCCTCAATCTCGACTGTCGTCAGATATATGTCCTTCCTGAATTTGATCTCATTAGAGCCATCGTCTCTTCTCACCAGCAGGGCCCCGTTCAATGCCTCTGCATCCCGACAAGCTACCTGCTGTCCATACCTGACAAGGTGGACGCTTGGCTGACATCCCCTGAATTCGGAAAACTCCAGTAGTTTGAGTTCTACCATTACCATGAAAGTTTCATACCACGAACATACCAAGAATTCGTGTCCACACCACCGTTGTCCATCTCGCGGTTTTCCTCCTCTCTCCACACCGCCACCTTCGCCCGGTGCCATCTACCAGACAATCTGGTACAAATGCTTCGACTCCCACTGCTAAAAAAACTTTCACTTGTGGTGGTTTATCTGTCGGAGGCCTCACTGCACAGCATCATCCACTCCAGTTGCCATGCCCTGGAGTGCTTGCTGATTGTTTTGGGAATAGAAATCGGTATCAGTTGTCTTCAAATAAAATCGCCTGACCTTAAAAGCATTGGAATTTGTTTTGAAGGATAGCAGCTCATCATCGAAGATGCCCCTTCACTTGAAAGGTTGCTCCTTGATAATTGTTATACACCTTCAGAAATAACTGTCGTCTCTGCGCCCAAACTGGAGACCTTGGGTGTAATTCATGACCCGTTTAATAATCAAACGGAGTTGGTGTTTGGCACCTCACCTTTTCAGGTACCGTATATTATCATCTACACATTTGTAATCATATGCTACATTTTTCATTTGTGCGCATAAGTCTTATATCATCTTGGAGTACACTTTGGGTACTAATATTATGTTATATGCTCAATGAAGAGTTCGTCCATTGATAGCCTATCAATGTTGCTGGATTCTATCAAGATCATATATATCAGAATGTATAGTTTTGATCTGGACATAATTATTGGCTTGCTGCGATGCTTTCGATCTCTGGAGAATTTATACATAGAGGTGATGATTTCATCCACATTGAAAGCCCGTATATATTGTACTAGAATTAACTGTTCAGCTGTCGTTCTTTCGACATACTCTTTTTTCAGACCTTAACTGTTTTCAATCTTCATGTCTACTTAGGCAGAACCACATGGAGAAAAACATATAACCAATCATTGGCGTAATAAGCACAAGGATTTTCTCAGTTCTCATGACATTCGTTTGAGGACAATAACGATGGGACAATATGCATCCAACCAGGCAAACAAAAGCTTTGTCACATTCTTCCTGTTGAATGCGAGGTTAGTATTGTCCATGAGGCTTAATTTTTATAGCAAGAGATTTCTCACGGACGAACATGTTGAACAGCAAAAAAAGAAGTTTCAGGTGGACAAATGGGCTTATAAACGTGCTCGGCTTCTATTTACAACAAGTTGTAGACATCCTAAAATAATTTTTTTTGCACAGGATGTTGATTTTATGGATCAGACCGATCCATTTGTTTGTGACTGCAAAAAAGAGTGGTTCGGTTAGATGTTACTGTCATGTTCAATCTGGGTTTTGTCTAAAAATTTGATGAATAATTAATCCTTGGCCTTTTTGTACCATTTGTATGCTTGACTTGCATGTTGTTGCCCTCGTACTCCCCTCCACCTGCCACTACACTGCCACATCTTCCATGGCTGCTGTTCGTTCCCGTCCGAGGCCTTGCTGTCGTTCTCCGCCTTGGTTAGCTCGCTGTGCTCGCCTCCGTCTGGTGTTGTCAACATGGTCAATGATACGTCTCCGTCGTATCTATAATTTTTTATTATTCCATGCCAATATTATTCACTTTCATATATTTTTTGGCAACTTTTTATACTATTTTTTGGGACTAACATATTGATCCAGTGCCCAGTGCCAGTTCCTGTCTGTTGCATGTTTTTTGTTTCGTAGAAACCCAATATCAAACGGAGTCCAAGCGGGGGAAAAACAAACGGAGCTTATTTTTGGAAAATATGGAAAAATACGGAAGAAGAATCCACACGAGACGGTGCCCGAGGTGGTCACGAGGTAGGGGGCGCCCCCCTGGGCGCGCCCCCTGCCCTCGTGAGCCCACCGTAAGGTGGTTGATGCTATTCTTTTGCCACAAGAAAGCTAATATTCGGAAAAAAATCACGGCAAAGGTTTCAGGCCAATCGGAGTTACGGATCTCCATATATACACGAAACGGTGAAACAGAGCCAGGAGGGGAACGAAAGAGAACGCAGAAACAGAGAGATATATCCAATCTCGGAGGGGCTCTCACCCCTCCCAAGCCATGGGAGCCAAGGACCAGAGGGGAAACCCTTCTCCCATCTAGGGAGGAGGTCAAGGAAGAAGAAGAAGAAGGGGGGCCCTCTCCCCCTTGCTTCCGGTGGCGCCGGAGTGCTGCCGAGGGCCATCATCATCACCGCGATCTTCACCAACACCGCCGCCATCTTCACCAACATCTCCACCAACTCTTCCTCCCTCTATATAGCGGTGTAACCTCTCTCTTATCCGCTGTAATCTCTACTTAAACACGGTGCTCAACACTATATATTATTCCCCAATGATGTATGGCTATCTTATGATGTTTGAGTAGATCCGTTTTGTCCTATGGCTATTTGATGATCATGATTGGTTTGAGTTGTATGTTTTATTATTGGTGTTGTCCTATGGTGCTCTCCGTGTCACGCAAGCGTGAGGGATCCCCGCTATAGGGTGTTGCAATATGTTTATGATTCACTTATGGTGGGTCGTGTGAGTGACTGAAACACAAACCCGAGTAAGTAGGTTGTTTGTGTATGGGATAAAAGGGGACTTGATACTTTAATGCTATGGTTGGGTTTTACCTTAATGAATCTTTAGTAGTTGCGGACGCTTGCTAGAGTTCCAATCATAAGTGCATATGATCCAAGTAGAGAAAGTATGTTAGCTTATGCCTCTCCCTCAAATAAAATTGCAATAATGATTACCGGTCTAGTTATCGATTGCCTAGGGACAAATAAATTTCTTGTGACAACAACCTCTTTACTTTTACTAATTTAGTTGTGTCTTTATCTAAACAGCCCCTAGTTTATGTTTACGTGCTCTTTATTATCTTGCAAACCTTTCCTATCACGCCTACAAAGTACTTCTAGTTTCATAATTGTTCTAGGTAAAGCGAACGTCAAGCGTGCGTAGAGTTGTATCGGCGGTCGATAGAACTTGAGGGAATATTTATTCTACCTTTAGCTCCTCGTTGGGTTCGGCACTCTTACTTATTGAAAATTGTTGTGATCCCCTATACTTGTGGGTTATCAGTCAACAACCAAGAGGAATTAGGAGATGACTGTACGTGGAGAGGCTGACAGTAGGGACCCACCAGGGTCATTGCATTTCGCAAGCAGGTGCCTCGTTATTACAAGCCAAAACAATACTTCCTCCTAATTGTTTGACAACTAGGTTCCACGCCATTATCAATGTAGTCAATAAACAAAAAAATTACACAACGAGCGGATAACACCAGGGACCCAGCAGCTCGCCCAATTGTTTTTCAGTTTCAGAGACGGAGCTTAACTGCGTGCTGTGCGGGGGCTGTGGCCCGTCTAGCCCACACTTACACTTTTATTAAGCACATGACGAGCCCAGTTGATTTTTTTTTTTCTGAAATTGGCTAGCCCAGTTCTTTTTTTTGGAGAATACCAAAATCGAGGCCTACTTGCTTTTCTCATCCCTGCTGGGCTGCAAATCTTTCAAGACAAGGAGGGATAAGAAATGGGCTTCCCCAGAAAACAGGCTATAAGTTGTAAGAAATGGGCTGTAAATTTTTAAACCAAAGTCAACCAGCAATTGCATTAAAATATCATTTTTTCAGGATTTCTCTACTCTCTACTCTTATAAAAACCAAAGCCAACTGCCAATTACATTAAAATATCATCTTTTCACCCACAAGATAAACTACTCATACAAATGCATCTTCATGTTCCGTGCAACGAACGGGCATCTTGCTAGTTAAGATTCTAAATTTCATTCATTTTTTTGCGGACGATTGTTTTTTGAATTTTATTTTGATATAATTTTTTGAAAACTATTTTTAATGTGACTCGAAATTTCGTGATTAAAAGAGTTCGGACCACACCGAAATATGCAAAATTTCGTTGAATTTTTAGCAGTGCCCAGAATATATGGTCTGTAATGCTAATAAAAAGAATATGGGCTTCAAATATCCTTAAGAATTAGCAAATGGACTGTAAATTATTGAAAATAATGGCTAATGGGCTGTATGATGTTTTCCACAGATTTGGAGGTTGACTTCTGGGCCTACTAGGTTGACGATGACGTTGTCCTAAATTTTTTTTGACGCGTATGCAAGGCTTTGTCAACTTAGTCAACACACAGCAGTGACTGTTGGATGTCCATCCAACGGCCGCCGTGCTTTTCAATCTCTGATCTTCCTGCTCCAGCCGCCCAAACCAGCGCCGATGGGACTGCCTGCTCCCTCCTCCCGTGGCTGGTTGTGCTGCCGCCAGGCCATCCCTCTAACCACCCACACATCCTGTTATTTTCCGGCGACGTCAGCCTCACCCCGCAGCCGACTAGTCAGCGCTCGTTCTCCCCTCAGCATGGGCATCCGTTGCGGTGGCTTCGCCGGCTCCGGGTGGTTCTCTTCCTGGGCCCCGCCCTCGTCCACCGCGTTTGTGCTCTCGGTGCGGCGAGGTCAACATGGTCAACAAACAACAGCCATCGGAAGAGGCTGACAGTAGGGGCCCACATAGGAAAATGCCTCCTTATTACGCGCAAAATAATGATTCCTCCACCTGATAGCCGGGACCCACCGGAAGGGTCTTTGTATTTCACGAAAAAATCCCCCCCCCCCGCTGTCAGCTCGGACCCACCGGAAATGCCTCCTTATTACGCACAAAAAAATGAATACTCCCCCTGCTAGCTGGGACTCACCTTGGTGGGAGGCTGATTTGTGGGCCTACTAAGTTTACTGGGACAGAGGGCTTTGTCAACTTAGTCAATATGAACGACTCTAGATCCAGTGACCGTACGATGTCCATCCAACGGCCGTAGTGCTTCTTCAACCTCTGTTTTTCGTGCCCCAGCCGCCCAAAGCAGCGCCGGTCGTGCTGCGTGCTCCTGCCTCCCGTGGCTGGCTGTGATGCCGCGGAGGCCTCACCGCCCCCTACTACTCCCACCGCTGGCCAGGCCATCCCTCTACTCACCCACACCCCCTGTTATTCTGCGGCGACGGCAGCCTCACCCTCGTACTCCTCTTCGCGTGGGCATCCACTGCTGTGTCTTCCCTGGCTCTGCGTCGTCCCCTTCCTAGGCCTCGCCGTCGTCCACCGCTGTGGTGCTCTCGGCGCAGCGTGGTCAATGTGGTCAACGACCGACTTCCATCGAAAGTGTACTGTGCGTGGAGAGGCTAACAGCTGGGTCCACGGCGGCCGCAAGGAAGTGCCTCCTTATTACGTGTAGAATAATTATTCCTCCACCTGACAGTAGGGATCCACCGGATGGGCCACCAGTATTTTGCGAAAAAACGTTTCCCCCCTGACTGTTGGTATCCACCAGCTACATCTTCGCACGCAAGGAAGTGCGTCTGGGCAAAAAAAATCCAAAATGATTCGCCCCCTGACTGCTGGGACCCACCAGCTACATCTTCGCAGGCAAGGAAGTGCCTGACAGTCGGGACCCACTTGGTCGAAGCGTACGTAGCGTTGTCATTCTGGTCGCGAAAGTGTACGTACATATTGGTCGATGTAGAGGCACGCACGTGTCGTAGTAGCGTGCACGTGTCGATGTAGAGGCGCGCACGTAGCATGTACACGTACGTACAACGGCGAGGGTGCAAGAAAGAAAATACGGCCACGTACGTACATACGGGCAGGGTCTCGAACACCTACTCGCGCATAAGTACATGGCTGGGTCAAAACGGAGAAACAACATCGTCGTCGTGTTCATGGGGAGCCAACCGGCTGGGTCGGAACGGAATGCGTGGTCGTGTTCATCGGGAGGGCTTGGACGAAACATGCGATAGAAACGAGGCCTGGCGTACCGCACAACGGAGGAAACGGACCTCCTATGTTCGGAACGGGGTCCTGTTGATCGGGAGGGGTGTGGCGTACCACAAAACGGAGGAAACAGACCTCCTTCGGTCGAAACGGGGGTCTGTTGATCGGGAGGGGTGTGGCGTACCGCAAAACGGACAAAACAGACTTGTGTTGGAGTGCTACGGTCGAAATGGGGGTTCTGTTGATCGGGAGGGGTGTGGCGTACCTCAAAACGGAGGAAACGGACCTCCTACGGTCGAAACGGGGGTCCTGTTCATCGGGAGGGGTGTGGCGTACCGCAAAACAGGACTCCACGGGATACTGTTCATCTCCACCGTCGACCTCCTCCAGCCTCCACGGGCTACCGTCGACCTCCTCCAGCCTCCACGGGCTCCTGTTCATCCAGGCTCCACCGCGCGCTACTCCACCGGCTATTGTTCAACCACCCCTCCACCGTCTACTGTTCATCCAGCCCTCCACCGTCTACTGTTCATCCAGCCCTCCACACCACGGGGTCCTGTTCAACCACCCCTCCACGGCCACCCCTCCACCGTCTACTGTTCATCCAACCCTCCACACCATGGGGTCCTGTTCATCTAGAGGCAACGCCACCGCTCACTATTCATCCACCCCCCCGCAATGCTCACTGTTCATCCAATCGATCGGCTTCAGTTAGCAGCAGTAGCGAAGGAATCGCTCCATCGGGTTCAGTTAACAGCCATCGATCGATCGCTGGTTCAGTAACGCGCAGCCTGTAGTGCAATGGCTCGGGTTTAGTTAGAGCCCAACGCCTCGCTCGGGTTCAGTTAGAGCCAACGCCTCGCACACACGCGCATACGTTTACGAGAGAAACGTGCATCGCTCGGCCCCCGACCTCCCACCGTAACCGGCAACTCCCCGAATTTTTCCTCCCCTCGCTTCTACCACGATTTTTTTCGTCACGGACGGCCCAAAGAATGTCATGCAGCTACGTCTCCGGCCCGCCCAGGACGAAAAGCCCATTTTCTATCATGATTTTTTGTCATAGAAGTAGGAGCCCACCACATCTATGATGATACCGGGTTTTGTCACAATTATCGTCATAGGAGTGTCATATGTATGATAGAAAAAAATTTCGTTTGGCCCAAAATGTCACGGATGTGTCTTTTTTTATAGTGGTTGCATACGCTTGGTTCTTGCCTTGTCATCTGTATGTTTGGATGCTATGTATTTGGTTGTCTTGCAAGTACATTCAATGCACTGACCTGGCGTGTCATGCGAGTTTTGTAGGTCGTACCCAGATTATCGCTTGTTTCGCCGTGCTAGACCGTAATCTTGCCAGTCCTGTGAGTGGTGGAGCCCAGCCAGAGTGATATGCTGCCAAACCAAGACTTCCGCCGCCATTTAAATAGACTTCCACTGCCATTCAAATAGCCGTAGGGCTATGCCATATAATTGTATTCATCAATGATGTAATCATATACACATGTATTTGATGAATATTCTTGTACCTGGAATGCTATATTATGGACCTGTCGTGCATTAGGTGTTATCCTGGGCTGACGTGCGAAGGCCCCCTGCTCCATGCGGATCGGGGTGACACATGGTCGGCCTGAGCCTTCTAGTTCTATAGACCGGCATAAGGGTTTTATTGTGTTGTCGGGTACAAGTACTCCGAACGAAGCGAAGATCCATTCATGGAGGATGATCAAGAATGGGTTAGCGGTTGGCTATGAACTACACCGACGTTGGATTAAACCGGGTGTTTTCTATAATGTTTGTGGCAAAGAGACAATCTTTCACAGGTTCTGGTCGTGTCACCACTCGACTTTTTTTGGCAGATGTTGCAATCTGAGACAGGGGCAGGCATGGCATCTCCACCAGCCCCAATGGATACCAATGGAGCATTGGCTCGTTGGCTTTTGAACTGGTTTGCTGGTGCGGGTGATGATGAGAAGGAAACAATGATCCATGCAGTATACGGTCTTTGGCTTGTGAGAAATGAGGCGAGGGATGGAAAACAAATTGCGCATCCACGCGAAATAATAGTTTCTGTTTTACGACACATTCAGGAATGGAAGCTGTCTCATCAGCCAAAGGTTCGTGATGTCCATCTAAAGCAGGTGCAGAAATTGGTGGTGCCGGACCATGGTTGGGTGAAAATAAATTCTGATGGTGCGGTCTTGAGGACTGGAGGTAAAGGGGGGAGTGGTGCTGTAGCATGTGCCCATTACGGGGCTTTCATTGCTGGTGCTAGCCATTTCTTCCCGAGTATTGGAAACCCTAAGATATCTGAAGTTCTGGCGTGCAAAAGAGCTGTTCAATTAGCGATTGAGCTGAATGTTGATCGAGTTCATATTGAGTTGGATTGTAAGAGTGTGATTCAGATGATCAATGAACCTAGAATGAACTATTCTAAGACTGGGCCATGGATTCAGGAGATTAAACGGATGTTGCACACGAGGAGTGAGTCTCGTGGGTTAGTCGTTCGGCAAATGTTGCTGCGCATAAATTAGCTAAGGTAGGTGTTGGTGATGAACTATGTAAGGTGTGGATGGCGGTTCCTCAAGACTTTGTGTTGGACTAGTAAGATGCCTGTGCATTGCACGGAACATCAAGATGCATTTTTTTATAAAACACCTGTTATGATTAACCTATGCAGTAGTAACCCATGCGTAAAAACTAATGATATCTCGAGAATTTCAATGAAAAAATGATATCTCGAGAATTCATCGAAAAAATGATATCTCGAGAAAGCTGAGAGATAAAGTGAGGAGGAGTGGGGCGCGGTGATGATTGGTGGTCGGACTTAGCGAAGGCATGAGGATGGACGACACCGGTAACGACCACCATGCCAGATTGTTTCAGAGGCTTCCTTTTTAATTACTCAACAATGAAGTTGTGGCAGATAAGGATGAACGAGAGAGGTGCTGGTATCCTTTTGCAAAATTGCCTTAATTTGCTTTCTATTTGTCAGATATGATCTCCTCCCTCCGTCTCAAAATATAAGAACGTTTTTGACACTAACGTTCTTATATTTTGGGACAGATGGAGTATATTGCAAGATGGCGGACACACCATCATCACCAACTCAGTTTTTTATAAGAGTATATATAAGAATAGTTACCATCACTTGCGTTTTGTATGTTGTATGTAGTATCTGTCAAAACCGAGAGTATGTACGTGTAGTATGTAGTATATAATAATGATTATGTAGTATATATACAAATTTTTAGGTAGTATGTACCATTTTTTGAGTATGCTCTTTTTTACGTACAAATATGTACGTATTTTACAAATATAACAAAAACTATGGGCTCATATGCAATTTTTTCATGAAACTTGCTTTGAAATATCTTAGATATAGTATATGAATATATTTAAAATAATAAAATAGTATATATATAATACCACATGCTAGTATATGAGACATGTGGGGTAACTACCACCGGGTGGTAGGATGGATTTTCCCTATAGCATGTTTTTTTTTCGAGAATGACGGGGGGGCATTGTGCCCCACCGGTTGTTATATTACTCGAAGGACCTGGCAGTCATACAGTGTTTTTCATCGAAAAGATAAAAAACAACATGATAAGAAGCGAAAAAAAAGAGAAACCCGCCATGAGGCAGTCTAGAGGACTGAGAGAAAGAAAAGTCGGATGGCCAGAAGTCGATCCCGAGACGGAGCGTCATAGCGCCTGCTCCAAATCAGGAGGTCGTCGGCCGTCCTCGCGAGGATATCACAGGCGGTGCAGCGTATGTTGTTGAAGGTGGCGTTGTTCCTGGCCTTCCAGATCTGCCAGAGAAGCACGTAGAGCCCATCTTTCCACAACGCAGCCACGTCGGCGGACGGCGAGGGAGAGGCGAGGATCGCATCCACCGAGGGGAAAGGGCCCAGACCGAGGCGAGTCCAGGTCGAAACCGCACGACCGCAGGCGGCGAAGATGTGAGAAGTGGACTCCTCGTTGGGGCAGGAGGCGCACGTGCTGGAGGGGGTGCAACTCTTCGCATGCAGGTTCTTCCGGGTACTAAGGCGGTCCCGGACCAGAAGGCACGCGAAGATCTTGATCTTCCGCAGGAGACGCGAACTCCAGATGTCGATGGAAGACTGGTAGAGCACCCCGTGGGGGGACATGACCCTGAACGCGGCGCGCGAGCTGAACTCCACGTCCTCCCCCCAGGCCATGAGTCGACGATCCGGAGCGTCCACAAGCCCAAGGTCACTGATGATCGCCTGCACAGCCGCAAGCTGGGAAGCGGCAACGGAGGAGAGGCACCTCTGGAGGTGCAGACCGTCAGCGGACACTGCTGCCACCGAGGCGTTCGGGCGCGTCGAGTGAGAGTACAATGCCGCGTACTCAAAGCAGAGGGCGCGGCCGGGCCGCCAACGGTCGTGCCAGAACGAGGTGGCGCGCCTGTCGCGGAGATCCACGCGGGTGATAGACCTGTACGTCGGGAGGCCGCTGAGAATGATGGCCCCAAGGAAAGAAGGAGCCGAGCAGGGGTCGCCAACATCTCTCCTGGTGGTGCTGAGAAACCACCGTTTCCACGGCGGACAGTCGGGTTGATGAAGCTTGTGGACGAAGTTGAGGAGCAGACACATGTTCTGCCGACGGAGATCCCGGATCCCGAAGCCGCCTTCCTGCACATCTGCACACACTTTATCCCAAGCAATTAGACAACACGCACCGGAGCAAGTATCCTTGCCGGTCCAAAAAAAGGCACGACGCCTACTATCAATCAACTCAATCACACCAGAGGGAAGCAAGTACGAGCACATGAAGTAGGTGGGGAGGTTGTTGAGAACGGCATTACAAAGGACCATCCTACCCCCTGACGACAGGAGGAGGGCACGCCAACCAGAGAGGTAACGGTCAAAGGAGCGGATAAGAGGGTCGTAAGCGGAGATGGGAAGTTTCCAGGGGGAGAGGGGGAGACCCAGGTAGGGTTGAGGGAAGGAGGAGATGGGACAGCCGAGGGTAGTAGCCATGGTGGCTGACAGATCGTCGGGGCAGTGCATGGGAATAAACCCAGACTTGTGGAAGTTGATGGCCAGGCCGGTAGCAAGGGCGAAAGAGTCAAGGATGGTTTTGAGAGTCGCCGTCGACTGGGGGTCCGCACGGCAGAGGATAAGGGTGTCGTTGGCGTATTGGAGCACAGGGCAGGGGAGCGAGGGGTCAATCGGGTGAGCAAGCCTCCCATCTGAGGAAGCCGAGCGAATAAGACGCTGGAGGACATCGGCGACAAGAATAAAAAGGTACGGCGAAAGCGCGTCCCCTTGACGGAGGCCATTGCGGCAAAGGATCCAGTCCCCAGGGATACTGTTGAGAAGGACGGCAGTGTGTCCTGTAGAAAGAATGTCTCGGATCCAACCGCACCACCGGGAGTTGAATCCACGGGCTGAGAGAACAGAAAGGAGGCTGGACCAGTTAACCGAGTCGAAAGCCTTCCGAAAGTCGATTTTGAACACAATCGTGGGGGCTTTCCGGACGTGGCAGGCACGAAGGAGGTCGGCCGCGTAAATAATGTTTTCTGAAATACGCCGACCAGGAAGAAAGCCGGTTTGGTCAGGATCGACGAGAGAGTGAATGTAACGCTGCAGCCGAGTGCACAAGGCCTTGGTGATCGCCTTCATGATGCAATTTTGAAGGGAAATGGGGCGAAAGTCTTGGGGGGAACGAGCCGCCTCAAACTTGGGGAGGAGGACCAGGAAGGCACGGTTAATGCGAGAGAGGTCGAGAGACCCGGAGTAGAAGTCATGGAAGACCGCCTCAACGTCTGTCGCGATAGTGGCCCAGAAGGAGACATAGAAGGAGGGGCCGAACCCGTCTGGGCCGGGGCTTGAGAGACGATTCATGTCCAGGAACGCCTGCCGGATTTCCTCGGACGTGAAGGGGTTCGAGAGGTCATTAGGGAGGGTGGCAGAGTTGCCGTAGAGGTCCGATAGGGAGAAGTTCCAAGTACACGGGGAGGTCGTACCCAGAAGATCTTTGTAGTAGGCCCGGAGAGCACAAGCTTTGGACTCATGCGAGAAGAGGTCAACTCCATCGACAAAGAGAACAGGGATGCAGTTTTTCCGGAACCGGGAGGATGCGGAAGCGTGGAAGAAGCCGGTGTTCTCGTCACCAGCGACGGCATAACGGACTTTGGCACGCAATTTCCAGTAAAGGACACGCTCTTTTACAGAGACATGGAGCGCGTCGGTAGTAAGAGAACGAAGAAGATTCTCCGTGGGGGAGAGGGGCCGACTCTCCTCAAGGCGGTCGAGGACACCGATGAGAACCCTACAATCTTGTTCCCGTTGGGCCACCGGAGCAGCCCTCCGAGTCCAGTGTTTACAGGCAAGCCGGACCTGGCGAAGGCGAGCAACCAGGCGGGCAGTTTGGTCGGCGCGGCCGGCGGAAGCCCACGCAGCAACGACTGCGGAACGGAAAGAGGCGTGAAAAGCCCAAGACTTCTCGTATCGAAAAATGAGGGTTTTAGGGGCGGAGGAGGAGATAGTCGCGAGGAGGGGGACGTGGTCACTCGTAGCACGAGCGAAGGAGGAGAGGGTGGAAGTGGGGTACTTAGCGTCCCAGGAGACACTAACAAGCACTCGATCGAGACGAACGAGGACAGGAGAGGACTGTCGGTTGGACCAAGTATAAAGACGATCACGGAGAGGGAGGTCGATGAGCGAGAGATCGTTGATGAAATCGTTGAAAAGGCTTGCCTCCGAACAGCTGAAGTTGCCGTTGTTGCGGTCGGTTGGGGAGCGAGTGAGGTTGAATTCACCAAGAATCGCCCATGGGACTGCGTCGCCGGGCGCATGGCCATTAATTTCGGAAAGGAACTCGGCCTTAGAGGCGTGGTCGCAAGGCGCGTACACGTTCGTAACACGGATGAGAGTGTTGTCATGACTGTGGCGAAGGTCAACAGAGAGCACACGGGCAGTGGAGAAATCTTGGGCGAGCGAGAAGACTCGGTCGTTCCAGGCAGTGCAGATGCCGCCGGAGGCGCCGACAGAGTCAATTAGAGAGAAGGAGCGAAGAGACGGAGGAAGGAAAGAGCTAGTTTTTTGCGGAGAAGGAGAGGCAAGTTTCGTTTCCTGGAGCGCAATGAGAGCAGGCTGCATGGCCTCGATATCCGCACGAACATCGCGGCATTTACTAGCATCCCCAAGCCCACGTACGTTCCAGGTACAGAGAGAGAAAGGGCTAATCATAAGGAACAGACAAA
This sequence comes from Triticum aestivum, assembly GCF_018294505.1. Taxonomy (NCBI): domain Eukaryota; kingdom Viridiplantae; phylum Streptophyta; class Magnoliopsida; order Poales; family Poaceae; genus Triticum; species Triticum aestivum. The sequence goes on along the minus strand of NC_057807.1, from coordinate 317,340,384 downwards.
CACCACACGGCAGACAGCGAATAAAATAAAGCGGGCTTGATTAGAGACACACACGGGCCTAAGGCCATTACATACCCCACGGGGGGAAAAGAAGAAGTAAAAAAGGATAAGATACTCCGGCAACCCCACACTGGGGCCCACGGACGGGAGTATAGAATCAAGCAGCCGCATCTAAAAGGGGGAGAGGGAGGGAGGGAACGGGCCGAGGGCCCAGCTGCATGCATGCAGATCATGGGGCACGGGCGGCCACCTCAGCGCGGGCCCCAGCTGCCAGGGCCTCTGGATCGACGCTGCAGGGGGAGCCCATCGCCTGAAGCTTGCGAAGCGGGATAGGATCGACCGCGCCATCCTCAGCATCTATGCCGGCCGCACGGATGGCATTACGAAGGCGAGAGGACCCCTTGGAGACGTCGAAGCGAGCCGCCTTGACCGCCTTGGCGCGGTCCAGCATCTTGACGTAGGCAGCGGGCTCCTTCCCGGCGAGACGCAAGCTGCGGCGCCCGTCGGTGAACCCGGAGTCGACGGCGCGTTTGCGCAGGCCACGGCGCTTGCGGGCAGCATGCTCGTGGTTGTCGTTGAGGAGGTCGGAGGGCACGAGGAGAGGGGAGGGCACCAGCGCCGTGGAGCCGCCCTCGGAGGACGCCTCGAAGACCACGGGGGAGGAGAGCGAAGCCTCCGGCACATCCTCCCCCTCGATGATGAGAGGTGTAGCCGGGGGGAAGAGGGAGTTCCAGCGCGTGGGGAAAGGCTCGGAGAGGAACCTTGAGAGGCGGCGACCGATCTCCCGCCGGAGGCGGGCCACGGCCGCGCTGTCCTGCCCGTCGCGGGGGGCGGGGGGAGGCGGAGGGGCGTCCGGCTGCGCCCCGAGGGAGAGCGCCCCGAACCCGCGCAGGCTCTCAGTGTCGATGTCGTCCATGGCCGAGGGGCGGCGCACGCGCGGGGAGGGTGGATGAGACCCGCCAGAAGGCTCGAAGTGGACGGAGGAGGCGGAGGAGCCGTCCTCCTCCATGGTCCAGGTCCGGACCAGACGGAGGGTCACGTCGGTGGAGAGGTCGCCGTCGAAGTTGCGGAGGAGGAGAGCATGGGGGACGTCGTTCTCGTGCTCGAGGCGGATCACCAAGCGGACGGCCGAGAAGTCGAGGTCGTTGAGGCAGAGAGGGTCGATGCAGCAAACGTTCCCGATGGAGCGAAAGGCGTTGCGGATGCCGCCCTCATCCCAGTGCTCGAGCGGGAAGCCGGTGGCGGAGAGCTGCGCGAAGCAAGTGTACTCCCAGCCGAACCGGTTCTCCCCGTTCTCCGGCCGCTCGAGCATGATGACATGGCCGTCGTAGGGGAGCGGGAAGAACCCCCTCATGGCGTGCTCGCGAGCTTGCTCAGAGGCAAACACGACCATCATCGCGCCGTAGTGCGAGGCAGCAAGGCCGACCCTCGGGTTGCCGGCGCGCTGCTCGATGGCTCGACGAAGGAGGTCAGCCGGGCTGGGGGACGGCGGGTCGATCAGCGCGTAGGCGAAGCGGCGGGAGCGCGACATGTCCACCACCAGCGGCATGAAGCACTCCGCGTACTCCGGGCGATGGGGGTTGGCGCCGGCCTGGGCGCGCTGGGAGCCATCGGACGAGGGGGGCGGTCGACACTACCCGACGGCGCCGCCGCAGAGCCGCCGGAGCAAGAGCCGCAGGAGGGAGGGGCGCCGCGGGGGAACGGGGTCGACGGGCGCGAGAAGAAGGGCTGGGTGCGCTCGGCCTCCACCCCCGGTAGTACCGCGTCATCCAATGCTCGCGAGGAGGAGAGCGGGCGGGAGAGGAGGAGCGGGAGCGGGGCGGCGAACGGCGGAGCGCATCGGACAACCTGCAAGGGGACGGGCGGGCGGGTGAGTCCGGAGGGGTCGAGCAGGCAATCGGGGGAGAGACAGGAGGGGGCGAGGAAGGGGAAGACGGAAGGAGGACGAGGGGAGCGAACTCACATTGCGAGCTAACGTGGCCGGAGCGACCACAGTCACGGCAGCGGACGGGGTCCCGGCAGTCGCGGACGAGGTGGTGCGACGAGTAGCACTTGTGGCACAGCTTCTTGATGGGGGAAGGGAGGAAAGCGAGGATGCGCCGACGGGAAGGAGGTGAGGAAGCCGGGGAAAGGAGAGCCTCCTTATAGGAGCGGGGCGGACTGGGAGCGCCGCTAGCAACAGTGGGTGCCGGAGAAACAGGGGATGGAGGCGCCGCGCGGCTGAGCTCATTGCTTGGCAGCCGGATGCGCGCGGCGGGGGAGGGCG
>NC_057807.1:317323275-317337632 GCF_018294505.1 Triticum aestivum | reverse complement strand
GGGCAGGAGAGGGAGGTATGGGCGCGCCGTTTGCGTCCCATCCGCGGGTCAGCGCGCCGCCCGGGGGGACGTGGGCCCGCGTGGGGGATGGGGCGAAGTCAGCCACGCGCGCGGGGGCAGGGGCGGGATTTGGGGCGCACAGCAGGAGGGGAGAGATCACGGGAACCGAGGCATGCATGCATGCGGGATCCGCGCAGGGGACCTGGGCATGCGGGGGAACCATGGGGGAAGCGGCGAGCATGCGCGCGCGAGCGCGCTCAGCGGCAGCACGCGCCTCGGCCCTGCTACGGTGGAGGGCAAGCTCGGTACGGCCGAGACGAAGACTCGCGGAGGCGACGATGAAGCTAGCAACGTCCGAGGATGCAGCCATGGAGAAGAAGCATCCCGGGCCGTCGGCAGCGACGGCAAAGCAGTCGGGGGCGTCCGTAAGGAGGAAATTGAGGGCGTTTTTGACGAAGAAAGCGTTGATCCGGGGGGAGGGTACTACCGGGGTGATCCAAAAACGGCAAGCGGCTGCCGAGGACAGACGGGCAAGTGGAGATGCAACCATGGTGTGGAAATTGAGCACGACTGAATCGAGGAACGCCGCACCTGGTTTTTTGAAGATGACGCGGCCGGGTTTCCCCAGCCAAAGACCTCGCAGCAGTGCGTCGTAGTCGTCGTTGCGGGGGAGGAGCGTAGCAGACGCGCTCGAGGGAGGAGCCGCCACGGCCGACGCCGGGGCGGCGGCGGACGGCGCGCCGGGAACGCGCCACGGGAGGGAGAGGGTTGAGGAAGCGTCGCCGGAGAGCAGCCAGGAGAGGGACCCGAGGAGGAGAGGGGCATCGGGAGGGGCTCCGCGCGGGCGAGGCGGCGAGCAGTCGCCGGGCGGCGACGAGGGGTCGCGAGCGCCCGTCCCAGGCGAGAGCGCGAGCCATCTTCCCTATAGCATGTTTAATATTAGCATGTGGGGTAACTACAAAGCAGATTTATGCTTAATCTGGGATGACATTCCGAGCTCTGATGTTTAAATAAATGCAGCAATATTTCCCATAAAAGGAAAAAAATCCTAAGCGGCGGTTTGATCGCGTTCTACGGTGGACTGGATGGTTCCGGACCGGTCTGGTTTTCACCAGGCAAAGCGGGTCCAAACCACGGTCTGAACCCTGAACCCACGGGTGACGGGTTGAATCCGATAAGACCAAGGCTACTGTCTCGGCCAGACTGAGGACCTCGCGCCGCGTTCCTACGGCCCTCCACCGGCGCCGCCACCCCATCCCTGCCTCTCCGCCTCCGGCTCCCCGCCGCCGCTCAGTCGACCTCCGCGACCGCAGTTCGACCCCAATTTTGCCTGGCATCAAGCGTCGCCGCTGCCAGCCGCTAGGGTTGCGCCGCCTCCCTTCTCCCGCGCTCCAACTTCGTCGTCGGCTCCCCCCACCCCGCAGCGCCTGTTCGGCGACCAGGTAAAGCTCGCCGTCGCTTTGGTTCTACTCATGCGGTTCGCGCTTCGCAGATTTGTTGATTTTGCCCGCCGGACATGCTGCATCTTCGTATCATCATGTAGCTACTTACGGATTAGGGCATGCCGATACAGTTACGAACTCTGCAAACATTGCATGCTTTCATCCGATAGATTGGCTAGTTTTTCTATCGGAAATTACCCTCCATGGCCACACTCCCAGAAGGAGCTCCTCTCCCTTTCATTTTCCCCGTTTCAAGTTGCCATCTCCTTCATGGCTTTGCCCCATTTTTCGGCCATCTCACTACACCCCACATCAGCTATATACTCCAGGAAGAAAAAAAAAGTAGATAGAGAGGACGTCCAGGTCTGTTTGGTGACATGTGCCACCAACCTATTTGTGAGATTTGAATTGCGATACAAACGGGATAAAATCGTTTATACAGTCGAGAGACCTATGTGGGGTTGGAATGACCTGAGTGCTACACGATTTGGCAGAGCTCTTATTTCATAGTAGTTGGGACACTCAAATGGTTTCGAATTTACATGTGTCAGAGCACTTACCTTGTGACACCATGTAATGTTCTTAAGATGAGAAACTGGTTGGAATGGTGAATCAGGCAAACCTGGATATGACTTTTAGTGCACTTTTTTTGGGTCATGTACTTGAACTGTTGGCTTTTATTTTATTTTTGTCCTGGTTTTGTTATGCTTTGTAGCATTAAGCATAAATCTGCCAATGCACTCAACTTTAGAAGCTACTACCGTATAGTTGGGACATAATCAAATGCGGAGTACAACATTTCCACACGGTTCAACAATGGATTGATGGAAATGACTAGGAAGGTGATAGCTGGGGCATCACACTGTCAATAAGAAAGTTACTCCAAAGTAAATGAAACAGCGCCTAATAAATTTGATAGAAGTTAATGCTAGCGCACAAATGGGCGTTTAATTTTGACATTGTGCTGTAGCACTAGCTGCCCAGCTACTCACCTCACCTCACCTCAACTCAATACGACAATCAACTCAAAATGCATTGAATACGTTGAGCAGTGCAGATCCCGAAAGTTGTTGATCCATCAAGATTCTAGCTCCACCTGTAGCTAGTTGCAGAATTTCGTGTATGGAGGAGTAGCAGAGAAGCCACCACCGTTGTGCTCCCCGTCCTGCCCTTATTCATTCTTACCTTATGCAGCCACGTCCTTGCCCTACCTCGATTCACCATTCACAGGTCAGTACCATATTCGCAAGGAGCTTCTGGAATCCTATGCTACCCCAAACATAAAATCCTCTTGTATTTGCCACTCCTTTTTTCTTTTCCACTTCTGGTATCGGCTCAAAATCGGTTCTTTCATTAAGCGGGCAACGCTCGTTAGCTCCAAAACCTCATCTCTTATGAAAAGGTTCTCATTTCTTGCGATCAATGCATGCTGCTCTTAAAATCCATGTTCTTGTAATCAATACTAGGTTAGTGTGTTGCTCATTGATTACGAGTCGAAGGACTAGTAGAGGGACTAGTCTATGAGTCGCAATGTGAATGTCGACTAGGATTCTCATGTAGACTACCAAGCCGAATTGAGCTATCGAGAGGCTAGTCGTAGACTAGTCTGGACTAGTCGTGCTCTATGAGTCGCTCGACTCAAATTTGGGAGGGGATAAGTGAGCCAGCTCGCAGCCGTGGGAAGGTAAAATTGGAGAGCTAGGTTTTCAGGCTTGCTCTAGAACGAGCCGCACCTGGGACGAGGCCGCCGCCAGCACCCACTGACCCGACGCCGCCGGCAGCGGTGGCAAGGAGCATTGCTCCGCTCTCCCTCCGCTGGTTCTGTTCCTTCCCTTGCTGGATCTACTCTGCCGTTGAAGGAGGGATGCTGCAGTGAGGGAGAATCAGAGAAGACTAGGGTCATGATGAGCAGGGAGGAGTTTTAGGGTTGTGTGCTGTTACGAGGAAAGAGAGCAGAAGTTGTGTGGCGGCTGTGGTGCATGGAGAAGTGAGTGAGGATAGTAGAATTAGGTCACAGGGGCAATATATAGCTAGTAGATGGGCTTTTGGGCCACAAGGAAGTGCATAGGTAGTGGCCTAATCTCTCAGTCTTTCTTAATTTTCCTTGCAATAATATATGGTACATGCTAAACTGCTTGACTGCTCTGTTTCTTCTATGTCTGCCTCAAGAATAAGGCGGGGTTAGACCTTAAAAACACTGACTACTACTAGGTATTAGTAGTTGAGTACTACATTACCACGTCGACTAGTCCAGCACTAGACTGGACTAGTCACAATTGGTCTATGAGTCTCTACCCTGGAGCGACTCGTCGACTCGTAAACCTTGGTGTTCCTGAGCCTTGCAGAGCATGTGTACTGAGTTTCTCATCCCCTTGTATGTCTGTCATGGTGCATGCTTGTTATGTGTGTCAGTGATCTTTTGGCATTCATTACGACCTGCATTGTCTTGCGCATATGTGCGTTTGGGTATCATAATCTTATTTGATTTACTATCTAGTGCCAAGTTTCCTGCAGAAATTGTGTATTCTCCTGTGTTGTATACTTACCGTTCCTTCAAGTCTTTGTGGTTTTCCTTTGATTCAGAGGCTGGGAACTTTAAAGAACAGGATCCATGGAGGGTGGAGACGCAAGAAATGGTTTGACTGGGACATCACAGACAACGGGAAGTGGGGTTGAGAGCCCAGCAAAGCCACTGCCTCCTTGCTGTGTCAAGGCGAGGGCTGCAGCACCTGAATCTGAGGCGAAGTGCCATGCCACTGTGGTATCGGGATGGTTCACGGAAACCCGCTCACGATGTGGTATGTCCAGCTTGGTGCTCAATTGCATCATCCTTGCTACTCGTACTTGACAACAGAAATACTATAACTTCCTATCATTCTCCAGTTATTTTGTCTAAATTTGATTGCTTCATATATGCAGGTAAAGCGAGCAAACTGCAGTATTATAATAATCCAATGTGGCCAGGTATTTCCCTCACTGGTGCCTTTTTTTTTCTATTGCTTGATGGTCATACCTGTCATTAGAATAATAATCCACAATAGGAATGTAATGTTAAGTTCTCTACATCCGTTTATGCGACAAAATGCTATTCTGGTAGACACTTGATTACTGGTTGAACAGATGCATGCCTGCATTGATGTTAAGGCATGGTATTAGTGCTGAGTCGATAAAATGGATTTTACTTTTGCTTTTCTGTTTTGGGAAAATAATTTAGCCCGGCTCAGTATTGACAAGAGAAATTCTTACTATTGATAAATATGAGTCTACAACCTCTTCACTTTTGTTTAAACAAATGGTTTTGGTTAATTTTTAGTTATGTTATCAATATACTTACTCAACACACCCCTTTTGACACGGTTATTGTGAAGTATGGTGGACAAAGTTGATCTAACATAGTAACATGTTTACCACAAGCAGGCATTGTGTTCTCTTCATTAGTTTGTTATACCAGTGGCACACTGTTGCCTTTCCATGCTGAAGTGGTGATCTGGGTTTGTGTAATTTTCCTCTTTAGTCATCATCTGATTAGAGAGCATATGCAGCCCAGTGCTACTTGTTGCCTTTTCTTTGTCAATGGTTTTCGTGTCTAATTTCAGTCCTACCAAAACAAAACTCTTATGGATCTTTGTTCTGTTTCATATATCCGGACCTCTGGAATTTTTTATTTTTTATTTGAACATTGAATCATCTGTGTTACCCTAACTGTTTCTTTTACAAATACATACCAGTTCTCTTGCGCATGTCTCTGGCACTAGTTTCATTCCTGACCTCCTTAATGTGTTTATGTTTCACCGGATCATGTGTGTGTTGGTTGTTGGCGCCGCCTCCGCAGCACCGCTCTTCTTCTTCCTCTCAACTCTCTCCCTCTCATGGTTTTGTCTCACACAAGAACACACCAATGAAAAACTCAAAAGAAACACACACGCACACATGCACCAGGGAGAAAGAAACATGGCTTTGTCATGAAGCATTTTCTCCTTGGTGTGTCACACTGGCTACATTGTTTCTGTGCCCAACCGGCTGCCTTCTTATTCATTTGCTCAACTTATATAGCAGTACAAGAGACTCATGTACGCACAAGCTGGACGCTGGCCACTAATACCATGACCTGCCCACTAACTAATTCCTAGCTACATGCATGCCCACACCCAGCACTTGCGCAACCTCCAACGGCCCCAGAATCTGGCCATGCACTCAACTACCACTACGACTTTTCTCTAGGCCACTAACTAACTCCATGACTTGGCCAGTCTTGCATGCACTAATCAACACTATTAGCTTTCCATGTAAACGTGATCATGTCTCTATGTTGGTACACAGACGCAGCTTTTAGTGTCACATCTCAACTACATGCATGCATGATCTAATGAGCACTAATAACAAGATTAGTTCCAACATTGGTTATACTCAGGAATCTTGACTTCTTGTCCTTAAGTATGTTCAATTGTTTCTGCAAAGATACAATTTGTTTACATGTACTATGCGCTTCAAGCACATTGAATTTTCCAATTGCTCTTTACCATCTCACTTCTCATTTTTCTCGGGCATTTACTTGTGCAATGAAACAAGCCCCACTTCTTGCTCACTCATTGTGATTTCATTTTCCCTACTCAGGAGAGACCCATTCCTTGAAAGTGGATAAGATCCTGTACCAGGGGAAGTCACCATACCAAGAAGTCTTGATTTTTGAGGTTATCTTCATCTATGAACACCCAGAGGGAAAATTGTGTTTGCCTTCTGTTGTGTAACCTGGTTGTTTTTGTATGCAGTCGTTAACCTATGGAAAAGTCCTTGTGCTTGATGGTATTGTACAATTGACTGATAAGGATGAATGTGCCTACCAGGAAATGATTACTCATCTCCCACTCTGTTCAATTCCTTCTCCTAAGAAGGTAATCATGTGATCTATGTTCCTTCTTATACAGTGAATTATATGACTCTTTTGATCTAATGATTAAAATTGTATTGACGATATTCTGCTGCTATATAGCAGCAGATTTAACCTTTCTTATCTGCATTTCCATTGAAAATGTAGCACTCTAGTCACTTATGTTCTTAGAAACTACATTGCAGGTTTTGGTTATTGGAGGTGGAGATGGTGGTGTACTTCGAGAGATAGCCAGACATGGTTCAGTGGAGTCTATTGATATATGTGAAATTGACCAGCTAGTTATTGATGTACAAAATTCTTCTATGACCTATATGCAGAAATATAACCATGTTACTAAAATTTCTGATATGCATCTTACTGTGTAGGTTTGTAAAGATTTCTTCCCAGACTTATCTGTTGGATTTGAGGATCCTCGTGTTCGACTTCATGTTGGTGATGGTATGTTGATAATCCCACGAGGCCATAACTAGAACAGTATTTGTTGATGTTGTAAATATAGGTGTAGCTTTAAGTTGATGTTGTAAATTTCATACTGGAGTTGTTTCCTTCCAGCTGTGGAGTTCCTAAGAAATTCTCCTGAAGGGACATATGATGCTATTATTGTTGATTCATCAGATCCTATAGGTCAGCTTATGCAACTGTGGCTTCTTTTTTGACAAGTTAAAAGCATGAGTATTTTATCTTTGTTCTTGCCGTTTTTACATTATCTTTTCGGCACTGTCAATTGCAGGGCCTGCTCAGGAACTTGTAGAGAAGCCATTTTTTGAGACAATTGCTAGAGCTTTGAGACCTGGCGGTGTTCTTTGTAATCAAGCTGAGAGTATGTGGTTGCATACACATCTGATTCAGGACATGCTTTCGATCTGCTGTGAGACTTTCAAGGGTTCTGTCCACTATGCCTGGGCAAGTGTCCCAACATATCCTAGGTTTTCACCCTTTTCATATACTCCATCAATTTCTTATGCACGCCTGTTTTGTGGTCTTTACTTAGGTTAATGTTTCATTTTGCAAGCTACTGCACATTCTGTTTCAACTTCTGATTTTTTTCCTTTCGAACAACTTCTGAGTTAAAAAACATACTAACTATCCACCCATATTTTTGCATCATCTGCTCAAAAGTTTCTGTACCACTGTTATGTAAAGTAATTTAATTGCAAATAGAGAAATAAAACTATGTATTGTTATAATTGTACCTGTAATTTTTCTTTGTTTTTTTTCCCATCAAAGTGCTGTTAGGTCAATTTCATTGTTTTGGATCATAATAAAAGCATATGCCATCCCTGTATATATTTTGAACACAAGTTTGCTTATTTATGTTTTGATAGATTTGGCAGTTTGCTATTATATCTCATAGCAACAGCCAAGCCGCATGATGTGTTAAATTTAGCATGCACCTATTAGTATAGACTTAGCCTTTTTATTTGGTTGTAACGCAGTTCATGTATTTATATGCCATGTAGATTAGATATATTAGATGGCATGAAACAATAAAGCTTTTCATTACTGAAACCGTTACCACATAAGACATAACATATATGGGTATGGTTTGTTGTGTTTCCTTGCTTTTTCTTCTTCTTTTGTTAATGCATGCAAGCCGTGCAAATTCCTTATTGTGTTATTCTCAGTTGGGTAGATGCACATACTAGGGACTTGGAATAAGCTTGCTGCATACACATTCTTCTTTCTTTTTTGACATCTCAGCGAGAGGAGTTTAGTAGTGTGGTGGCACATAGGACTTGGTTAGTTCTAATGGTGCACAACTTTTCTGGCTTCATCCTCATGGGTGTCACTATTGTTGGCAGCTAAATTGGTTGCAGCGCTGGGCAATCAATGATAGGATGTTTCAGATTTAGCTCAACTCATGCAAGGAGCGTCTTATTGTGACAATAATATTAGTGAGAAAATATTCCCAACATTATATATACCTTTTACCTGGTTTATGTCGTGCTAGCTGGTTGATGCGAGATGTTGAAATTTTACAGTAGTGACCAATTGTAACCTATATGGACCCGTTTGGCACTGTGGTGGATCAAACATCAAACCCTAAATCTCTTAATGTTTTCTTTATTTTTTGTTGCACCAGTTATTTACTTTGAGCAGTCTTTTATTATTATTGGACAGGTATTGTTGCCATGAATACATTCCTGATTTATATTAAGCAAACAAGAAACCATCCTGATATGCTGTGTTCAGAAACACATCGAGAGACAAGAGATGGAAATATTCGACACGTTGCATATTCCACATCGGCATCAAATAAGAGATTTTGTATTGCTGTTTTGTGAAAGATAAATGCTGTTAGGGATGCTATTTTATCTTGAGAGTTCAGGGCATATTCCTCCTAGAAAGAGAAGTTGGGCCAATTTATCTAACCTTTTAGTTAAACAACTGTTATTAAGTGTTGGTGTCAGCTGCCCTTGTAAATTTGGTACAAAAAATTAAAACATAATATATCTGAATTTCATTGATTAGGCAACCCACTGCTGGCTGCCATTCCTGTTAGAATACGCATTAAGAGCTGCTGGTTGTGAGAAACAAATGTTGCTGAGTTGCAGCTTTAGATGAAGTCTTTGACGTGCTAAATGTTACTCCTTTTGAAATTTACTTGTAATGCAACATTTACTTGATTTGCAGTGGTGCAATTGGGTTTTTGCTATGTGCCAAAGAGGGTCGACCAGTCAACTTCCTGGCACCCATAAATCCAATTGAAAAAATAGAAGGCGCTATGACAGCAGGGAGGGACATCAGATTTTATAATACTGAGGTTTTTTCTGTTTAGAAAGTTACCTATCCTGCCAATTTTACAATATACTGTATTGCTTTTGTCTTGGTATATGCTGTAGTATACTCCTAATAAAATGATGCAGAATTCTAATATTCCTCGAATTTTCTGCTGCAATGATTTCATGCTCTGCAAGTCGCAAGTTACTGTATATACCTCATCTTAATTCTTTAAAAATACTCCACTCCAACTCAGACGTGAGAAATCTGGCATTACGATTCATTGCCATCCATAAGCAGTTAAGCACACTGATTTGTTATTTTGGCTGCTTTCCAGATGCATAGGGCAGCGTTTGTTCTTCCAACCTTTGCAAAGAGAGAGCTAGAAGCATATAGTTGCTCCACTATAGGGGTATGTTTCTTCAATTTGTTAAATGATATAAATCTGCCTGTGTAATGTCTTTACTTGGTGTGTTCTATAATTTGGACAACTTTTTGAAAGCACAATTTACTTTTTCCACCTGCTTTCTGAGACTACCTAGAAAACCATGAAAAGTTACAACTGTACCTCTGTGGCGCTTACCTCTCTTGTATTTCGCGTGGTTTCTTAATTTGGAGAGTTTTCTTTACTGCAACATTTACTTCATCACATCTGAGTTCTATAGGACGACTTGACTTGATGGTTGGTTGTACATTTACCCGCTAATACAATCAGAGCAAACAGTCTAAAAAATTAACTAGTCGCCACATATCCTAGCTTTATTGCTTTCAGGCCTTTGTTAACTTCTGCAAAATATAATATCTCTACCTTAGTACATTGTATATTTATTGATCCCTATTGGCAACGAATGTTCTATGAGCAAGGAGTACAGTATCTTAATATGGGTTATTAAAATGTACTGAGATATAGGAGTAGATACAAAGTCATTATTTCTATGTTTAAAACCCCCTATTCTAGTAAGATGACCATTCTCCCTGCGGTGCCCATATTTACTACTACTAGTAATCTTGAATTAGTTCTCTACCCTATCCAACCTGGTTCTTCCTATGCCAAACAAGTGAATTGTCAAAAAGCTTAACTGGAGATTGTTTGGACCATCACAGGCACAACAAGAGGAAAAATCAGCAGAACCAGCGAAGGTTGCCGTCGCGCCACACAGTGAAATTCTTACCGCTTAGACGAGGGCTCCGGGACTTGTTCAACAGTCCGTGTGCTGGACATCAAGTACTTACTGGTATAGTAGCAACATAATTTGTGTGGGATATGGCAATACGCTTTGTGCGATTGATATGATGGTATGACAAGATTTGTTGGATTGATTCCTGGGAATGGATAAACCAGAGAAAGTTGTGTGGCTACCGTATCATTTTGGGTGTATTTAGTTGGGCACTGCTAGGCGCTGGCCGTCCGGCCCGAGCCTTGCGCCGGTCGCCTCCCAGCTGTACCATGCACCCAGCCGTAAGTAGTAACCGTTGGATTCAGCCTTCGCTCGCCTCGTATGTGTTTTTCATCTCACTCGCCTCGCTTGAAACAACAAATCCCCACTCATCGCTCCCCATCCAGTTCGTTGAAATCACGGTTGCAACTTTTGATCGCCGGTTGCAGCAAATTGTGGCCGCCGTTAGTTGTAGCATCACGGTGTTCAGATGGGTCTTCTCCAGCACCGATGGCAGCTTTGTTGTAGCTTTTCAGTGCGCCCGTTCCAGCATCACCGTGTGGTTGCAGCTTGCCGCCCGGGGTGACCAAATGATGCTAGCACACGGTGACAATTGTCGAAGCATCACGCCATTGGTTCCAGCCCGTGGTCGCAGCACGCCCGCCATTGGTTCCAGCCCGTGGTCGCAGCACGCCCCGTTGCTGGAAGCGGCTCCCCTGACGTGCGGCTCCTGCCGTTGTGGCGCTGTCATGTGGGCCTGTTCCCAGATGGGTCCATCAGTCAGTGGTCGAACGGCACCCTGCCGAACGGCAGAGGATCCTCGTCCCCCGTTGCTGGTTCCAACATTCGCGGCTCCGTTGGTTGCAGCGCCAACCTGTGCAGTCACCGATGTCTTTGCCTGCAGTCCCTGATCTAGACAGATGAGGAAATAAGCTTCCCAAAAATGAAAATCACTGAGCGAAGATTACCCAGCAGATGTCTGACGGCAAGCCTCTAGAAAATCTGATGCCTACCCAAATTAACCGTGCAAGGTTTTGTTGCTCAATTTTTTTTTTTTTTTTTTTTTTGCGAATAAAGTGGGTTCTTATTCCTTAGAAATAGCGTTACAGTCAGTTAATACAAGCTGTTTGATACTGTCTGGAACCTGGTGCAACTAACAGGCGGTGCTACCTCCAGTTCTCCCTACATTAGCTAGACTACGAGCAACACTATTTTGATTACGATCAATTAAAAGCGGAACAAACCCACGAAGCTGCAGGAGCTTCTTGATTTCCATCATCAGATGTCCATAGGCTGACCAATTAAGCGAATCGTCTGTCAAAGCAGCAATGGCCACTGAATTTGCTGATTGAATTACTATTGGAAGCTCGGAGCGTTGACTAGGGAGTAGCCAGAAAGTAGGCAAATGGCCACAATGGCACAACAGTTTGGCAACTATTCAAACACGAGCCAAATTCCTGTGCACTATCGGCCCCGTTGCCGGCGGTCATCTTAAATAGCCATGCTAGGCAGTACACGGCCCGCTGGAGCGGCGCCACACGGCGACATCGTTCCGACGAAGAAGATGAGCTTTGGACAGCTGTGTTTCCGGGTGATTCTGCGTGGGACCCCATTGACAGCCTGACGTTGTGGATGCGCCTGGATGAGCCATATCCGCCTCATATTTGGGTTGGATATGAGGGATGCCTGTCAGCCCGGGCATTTGAGGTGCCCATCTGGGTCAAAATTTCATGACCGGCCGGGCGGGCCGCCCGGGCGTTTGAGGTCGGTTTGCGGCGCCCAGCTGTAGATGCTCTTATGAGGTCTTTTCTTGTACTTCCTCCGTTTTTATTTACTCCGCCTATTAGGTTTGTCTAAAGTCAAACTTTATATACTTTCAACAAGTTTGTAGAAAAATATATTAACATATACACCACCAAATCAATACCATTGGAGTCATCATTGCATATATTTTCACATCACAAAAATTTGTTACCGTAAATATTTATATTATTTTTTACAAACTTGGTCAAACTTTATAAAATTTGACTTCAGTGAAAGCTAATATCGGGAGTAAATAAAAATAGAGATAGTAAACACAAGTAAAACGTATATGCATGCCGGTACAATAGTTGTTGGGTATTAAAATTAACAAAGGGACCACATCATGCGTATGGGTTTCGCTCGGCAGCCGCTGGCGTCAAAGAGGGGGTGAGGCTCGGTAGGAGATATCAAGTCCATGCAGTTAGGGCAACTCCAACGTCGTGATCCAAACATATGGGGACTTGATTCGCTTTTTGGTCTGTTTGGGTCGGCTGGAGGCGCGACGTCTGGCCTTGTCCATGCAAATCTGGTTGGTGCACCCAACAGGCTGACCCATTTGGCCCGCCTGGCCGAATTGTTCAATAAACATATTTTGCGCAAATAAAAGCTGAAAACAAACGCCTCTCGGGCATATTTCATGCCGACCCACGTGCCAACGGCCGGCATATATGTCAGCCTAAAATAATCATCCATCGGCCATAATTCATACTGGCATACGTGACAGCGGCCGACATATATGTCAGTCTACAAAAAATTGCCTCTCGGCCATACTTCATGCACCTTGGCCGTAGTTCATGCTAGCACACATGCTAGCATACAAAATAATCGCGTCACGGCCATAGTTCATGTATCTATCTCGAGCATCTTCTTTTGCTTCTTCTCGAACCAAATCCTCTTTCTTGAGACATCTTTCTCAAGTCGACCAACATGATCTCGACTTCCTTCGAGATTAAATTGAGTTTCAACTCGTTTGCTTTTGTCCGAGCATAGCTCTCCTCGACCTCGAGCTTTTTTCTTTTGTATGTCGAAGTAGGTCTTCATTTGCTCCTCTTTCTCTTCGCGTTTCCTCTTCTCCCTTGCTTCCTTTTGGGTCATGTACCCCTTCAAAGTTTCTTGCAAGGCGAGTATCGAAGTGTCATGCTTGTCATCCAACTTTTGGTCTCCCCCTCGGCCGCTTCTCAACTTTACTTGGCTCAACGACTGCCACCGCCCTCACCTTTTTTTTGGGTGGCATATTGCTCCTTGAACTTTGGGCACTCACAAATCATCGTCCAACAATGGGTCAACGTGAATGTCTTGTTCCCATGTTGGTCCTTGAAGGTTTCCAAAGATTGGTATGTCTACAAATGAAGATGAAAGCAACAATACGCATTCATATGCAATGGAGATGAAAGCATCAACCAACAAGATACACACATATGAACAAGGGGAAGGAATTGCATACCATGTTTTTGATGCCTAGACCACTCACGAGACGACCGGTGATGTTCTGAAGGGTTGCACAAAACTTGTTGCATTCCAATTGGATGAAGTCCCACCTTTTTTGGATTGACACCTCGCCACAGTTACTCTCAAACTTGTAAGGCTCAACCTTCATATGTTCATGAAACTATGTATGCCCCCTAAAAAAAGTATGTATTGACCTTCGTCCAAAACGTTGTGCCATTTTTCTCTGTGCCGGTCTCAGGATCTTGTTCAATTTCAATCCAATCTTGGCAAATCAACTTGTCTTCATCCTTGGTGTATCCTCCATCCGGATGCTTTGTTGCCTCCTTTGTGCATTTACTTGTTGAGAGAGCTCATCGTGGAAAAATGGCTCATCGTAGATGTCCACACCGTCTTCTTGCCCTTGGTTGCTGTGACCATCGGTGTCTTCTTCATCGTGGTCGTCCGGGTCTTCTTGCCCTTCAGTGTACTGGCCGCAACCGTCTTGGCCTTGGGTCTTGTTGGCATTGTACGCTTGGCCACCCTCGTAGATCACGTCCTGCATGTATTCATTGTAGTAGGCCGGGTCGTCCTGCATTGGCGTCGGGGCCAGCGCATCGTCGACAGACAGCAAGGCTGGGGGTTATGCACATAATCAGACAATGTTCAGATGTTGGTTTTTTGCATGTTTTTGCTCAACCAAGTCTAAATGGAACAAGTATGCACCCGCAAAAATAAATAAATGGAACAAGTATGGAAAATGACGAAAATAGATGCACAGTCAACCAAACGCGTCAGTACTGCCTTCGCGAGACATGCGAACGAATTCGGCAAGTATTCTCAAAAGAAAAAAAAAACGAATTCGGCAAGTTCGCGCGCGGCAATCCGTTATGTGAATGATAGCACGAGGTATTAGCA
>NC_057807.1:317316899-317322881 GCF_018294505.1 Triticum aestivum | reverse complement strand
CCGAGGACGGATTGGAGTCAGATAACCAACCGCATCGCGTGTAGCACGGCTCCACCAGATGCCCCTTACAAATTGCCGCCCTCGCTCTGCTCGTCCCACGAACTCAGTGCCCTAATCGCTAGCTAGACATTGACCACGAGCGCTCCAGGGCGGGCGCATCTGCGGCTCTCCGGCCCGGTTCCGTCCGTCCACGAGATGGGTATGGCCGTGCTCGGCGAGGCCCAGCGGCAGCGGCGCCGGAGCGTCTACGAGTTCCTGGACGCCACCAGGCCCGCGCGCGGCCAGGCGCTGCGGTGGTGCGAGACGGCGCGGGAGATGCGCAGGGTGGACGGCGACATGAAGGAGGCGCGCCTGCTGCTCCGCGGCGCCCTCTGCTGCGTCAAGGACTACGCATCCGTCTACAGGACGTGGATCGCCATGGAGAAGGAGGGCGGCGGCGTCGGCGTCGCCCGGTGGCTCTTCGAGGAGTGGGGCGCCGTCTGCTCCAAGGACGGCAGCCTCCGCAGCGAGGAGGACGGCGCCACCGCCGACGCGTACGGCGACTACTGGTGCGCCTACCTCGCGTTCGAGCTCGGCCACGGGGACGCCCGGCGCGCGCGCGCCGTCGCGGCACGGGCCGTCAGGGCCTGCCCGCGCGACGCCTCGTTGCGCGACACGGTGGAGCTCCGCCTCCGGGAGGACGAGCAGGAGCGGCAGAGGCGGCGGCGTCGCCCGGGGCTGCTCCGCGGCGCCAGGAAGTGGCTGGTGGACGATCTGCGCGCGTGCTTCAGCTCCATGGGCGAGCAGCGGAGTACCAGCGGCTGCTTACCGCTCTTCTCCCGGCCGCCGCGGGGGTACCGGCGGCTCGTCACCGACGGCGACGAGTCACCGTGATCGATTGCTGCTTAGGGGCTGAGTAGACCAGATTAGATCGTAGTACAATGTAAATGGTTCCACACATTAAATTACTGGCGATGGTTTGATCCCAGGAATTAATTAACAATGCTCAAGTCAATCTCGTGTATCAAGAGATTCAATCCAGAGTTTTAAACTCGATGTAAGTACAGCAACCAGCGCACGTGGCGCCGTCCAATTGTCCAACTGCTTGCTTGCTGAGTCAGACTGAGGTGCGATGGCTGTTTGTTGGGCTGTGCTTTGTTTTGACCAACTGAGATGTGATATGTAAATCCTATACCTCTGTGGGTTTTTTTAACTGATGTTCATCCCATTTTTCGCAATGAGCAATCATTTCTCTCGGAAGAAAGAAGTAATAATGGCTAAAGCAATCAGAACAGGTTAGATTGAAGCATCTACCCCCTCCGGTCCTTTTTTGTTTGTCCGAAGTCAAAATATCTCTACTTTAACCAAATTTACATAAAAATGTATCAATATTTACAATGCCAAATCAATATTGATTCATTAAGAAATATAGTTTCATGGATAATATATTTGATAATGTAGATGTTAATATTTTTTAATATATATTTAGTTAAACTTTGCAAAGTTTGACTCGACATAAATCTAATACGCGAAGTAAGAAGGACCGGAAGGAGTACAATCAAAAAGCTGGCCCCTTACATCTGTGGACAGCGCATGTTCACTACTACTCATTTCTCGGCGTCTCGCAACCCGCTCTCCTCATATCCAAAACGCCAAATCCATACAACCCATGCAACATGATCAACACTACGCAACATAGAATACATAAGACCGGGGATAGCAAGTTTATACAGGGAGTGTCATTTTGGTTCATGGGCTCTGAGCGCCGGACTGAACATTTTTTTTGTTAATGTTGAGTAACGTGATTGTATTAGGAAATATAGGTTAAACTAGGAAATATTCCGACTTGCCTTGTACTCCAAGTAGATCATGTACTCCTATTTATATGACCACGAGGCTCAAGCAATACAACAACTATTTCACCAAATCACACTCTCCCTTCCAACATGGTATCAGTTTCGGGGTTCCAAACCCTAGCAGCCGCCGCTTCCGCACCCGCGCGCCGCCCCCGGGGCGGTCGGCCTCCATGACCGCCGCTGGGGGCCGCGCCGCCCGTACCTAGGGTTCGTCCGCCGGTCGTGTTGACCGGCTGCCATAGAGAGTCTTTTTCCCGAGCCCTTGCTCCGGATTTTTTTGCTCTCTCGCCAGTCGTTTTGATCGGCGTTTTTCTTTTTGGTTTTCCGATCTATGCTTGATCGGTTTGTGTCGCCCGCCGCGCCGTCGACACCGAGCGCCTCTACTTCGACTCCGGCGCGACCAGCCGGCCTCTCCTCCGACCCGGCAGCCACGGGCGCCGAGGTGGCCCGTCAGGGCCAGCCGTCGTCCGCGCATCGGTCCGCCCATCGCCCTGCGCCGGCCGGCACCGCCCTGCTCTGACCGGGACACCTGCATCGCCCCGACCCGGCGGCCACGCGCCATGCAACGGCCAATCATAGCCATCGCTCACGCGCCGGCCCGCCCATCGATCCACATCACCTGTCTCCGCCGCGTCTGCACGGCGACCCGGCGGTCTACCTCGCCGGCTTCGTCCTCGGCTGCGTCGGGACGGCTGCGTCAGGCTTGTTGGCTGCCTCAACTCGGGCGTCGCTGCTCCGTTGGTCGCTCGGGCACCCTGCCCGGGCGCTAGTGTTGCTTTGGCAGCCCGGGTGCCGGTGCTGACAAGCTCGTTCGCACGACGTCTCACGCCGTCCGTCGTCGCCGACTTCATCTCGGACTCCGCCGCCACCACGCCTCCACCGAGCGGCATCCCCGACCTCGCGCGTGATCGGCTTGATCACCCGCTCGCCGCGGCGATCCGCCTCATCTACGCCGCGTGACCGACCTGGCCCGTCGGTTACGCGCGCCTCCGCAGGTCCCGTGAAGATCGTCCCCGAGTTCAGCGCGCCTCTCCATCGATCGAGCATTGGGTTGCCGCTGCGTCGCCCCGTCGGACCGCAACGCCGCCCCCCGTGGTTCTCCTCGCGGCTGCATCGACCCGTGAGTCGCCACTGCGTCGCCCCTTCGGGCCGTAGTGTCGCGATACGCAGTCCCTGCCGCCGCCCCGAGGCCGTCCCCGCAGCTGCACCGACTCGCGAACCGCCGTTGCATCGCCCCTTCGGGCCGCACGTTGCGGCCTGCGGTCCCCGCCGCCGCCCCGAGGTCTTCCCGCCGTTGCCCCGCCCCTCGTGCCACCGTTGCGTCGCCTCTTCGGGCCGTAGCACCGCGGCCCGCGATCCACTTCGTCGTCACCGCGTGTCGACCTCCCGTGGTATACGCCATGCCGTCTCCCTTAGCGCGGGAACGCCACTGTCCGCGTCGGTCTTCGTCGCGCTGTCAGGGTTCTTCGCTTACTTCGAGCACCGCCGCCGCACTCCTAACCTAGCCGCCGCCGCCGCCGTCAGGATGCCGCCACCGCTCTTCTTTGACCGCTGCCGCCGCTACCTTCGTAGCCGCCGCGCCGCCCGTCCACCCCCTTTGGTCTTAGTCCAAGCACCAGCCCGTCGCCAGCGTCGCCGTCATCTACCCCGACCATTTCGTCTACTCCGACAACCGTTGGTGACATCGGCCCCGCGCCGATGGGTGCCGCAATCGTCGTCGAGTTCTTCTCTGCTGGCCCCTCCGACTTCTCCAACATGGCGTGCAGCTCGTGCAGGTACCTCGTCTACGCATGCCTGATGCTGGCAACACCGATGTGTGCCTTCATCCACGACGTGTCCCCGGGCCTGGCAAGCCTGGTCGGCGCTTCGTCAACTTCGTCTTCATCCGTCTACGCATGCCCGGTGCTGACAACACCGATGTGTGCCTTCGTCCATGATGTGTCCCCGGGCTTGGAAAACCCGCCGCGACGCGTCGTCAACACCATCATCCTTCCGGCGCACCACTACCTCGTCACCACTGCGCCCATGACTAACTCGACGCCTCCTTGCGCCCGCGGCTCCACGGCGACTTCCTCGACACCGGGCCTGGCAAGCCTGGTCGGCGCACCCCGACTCGACATCGACCACGGCATTCTTCGCACGGCTACCTCGACCACGGCTCCACCACCCATGCTCTTGGCTACATCGACAAACGACACAAAGGGCTACCGCCTGCTTGAGCAACCTCGTTGGTTTCCACTCTAGCCATGACTCCACGATGCGTCGACCGTTACGACTGTGGGGGGGTGTCCGTCGGCTTGCCTTCAGATTCTTCTCCAGTCTCACCGTCTGCGTCGCTACCGTTGTGACTGCGGGGGGATGTTGAGTAACGTGATTGTATTAGGAAACATAGGTTAGACTAGGAAATATTCTGGCTTGCCTTGTACTCCAAGTAGATCATGTACTCCTATTTATATGCCCACGAGGCTCAAGCAATACAACAACTATTCCACCAAATCCCACTCTACCTTCTAACAGTTAAAATGCTAAATAAAATTTTAAAAATTTATTTTTTGTGTGGAGAAAGATGCCTGAGTGCATGATATCCGTGTCAAATTTCAGAGCATTTGGATGTCTGAGTAGCTCTCAGCAAAAAAGACAAAGTTGAGGTATGTGAATTTTTTTACTATTTGTGCACCGTTTGGACTCGATTTATTTTTCTGAGAGCTACTCAGATGTGTAAATTCTTTGAAATTTGGCACGCACCTCACACATTGAAAACATCTTTCATGCAAAAAAAACAGATTTTTGAATTTTGCTAGTATTGTTTATTGAATTTACGGTTCATCGGGTGCAGATGAGCTCGGGCCCATAATTGCATATTTGGTTTATACAAGCATACACAAAATGTGGCAAGTTCACCACCTGCACAGGTAATGCCTAAGGGTAGCTAGAATGCTAGATAGATAGATGCCGAGGGAGGGCGACAGTTCACCATCTCCTCATCAGGCGCTTCCTCTCGAGCTCACCGGAATGGCGGTAGTAGTCTTTGGCATAGGCCTCGGCGGCCAGAGGGGAGTCTTTGTCGTCGATGGTGGTGCCGTCGTCGTCGGAGGAGGAGGGGAAGGAGGAGGAGGAGGAGGAGGAGTGGATCTCAGCCACACATCAGGCAGCATGGGCCTGCTCCTTGGTGAGGCGGTCGGCTTTCGCCGCGACAGTCACTTTTTCCTTGGCGGGCTGCTCGGGCTCCTACATGCCAAGCCGGATTGTCTTGTCATTTTTGTGGCGGCGGTAGTGGATGTTCGTCTCCGTCGATGTCAATGCCTGATAGATGGCGTCGCGGAGGAGGCTATCCTCCGGCTCATCAGGCGCATATTTGCTAGACACACAGCCGGAGGACCGAACATGCCTCCTCCCCTGTGCATGGACCGTTGCCTCGCACGGAGTGTGGCCCTCTCCTTCGATTCTCGGCGTCCGTCTCGTGTGCTCAGTTGTGCAGGCACGAGTACCTAGCGCTTGCCGAGAGGAGCAGGGGCTGGAGGGGGAGTAGACAGCCGTAGAGGCCGACGGGCCTGGATAGACACGAACTGCGATGAGCCGAGGCGGTCGGGCGCGAAGCTTTGCCTGATTGGAAGAGAGTACAATTATTTCCTCGGGGTGGTTGCCTAGCATATAGTTTTCTCAAATGCTTGCTTACTCGACACTCTATTTCATCATGTGAGTTAGAGATGAGGAATGAGAGTTGATGAGGAGACTAAAAGTCCACTGATTGATTGGAGTGAATATGAGTTTAAGAGCATCTCCAACGGCCGCGACAAACGACGCGCGCGCGGTAAACGCAGTTTTTAGCGCGCGCGGAACGTTTTGCCGCGCTCCAGCGGTGGCGGGAAAATCGCGCGCGCGGGAACCGTTTGCGCGCGCGCGCGAAAAGGCGCCAGCTCACGCGTCATTTTTTGCGCACCGCTTCCGGCGCGCCTATAAAGTGCGGCGCGCGTCACGCGCCTCTCCACGCCTCCTCTTCTCATCTCCCTCTCTGCCACGCGCCGCTCCAGCGCCCCGCCACCGACGCGCCTCCACCGCCCCAGCGCCCCGCCACCGCCGCGCCGCCATGCCACCGCGCCGCCGAGGAGCGTCCGGCTACCGCGGCGTCCGCCTGCGCCCCAACGGC
>NC_057807.1:317313780-317316617 GCF_018294505.1 Triticum aestivum | reverse complement strand
CGCCCCAACGGCGGCTACTACGCGGAGATACGCTCCGGCGATCTCCGGCTTGACCTCGGCACGTACGGGACCGCGCGCGAGGCCGCCCGCGCGTACGACGCGGCGGCGTGGCGCCTAGGCTGGCCGCGCGGCCAGATGAACTTCCAAGATGTGTACACGCTCCAGCAGGCGCTCGACGTCGCCCCGCCGCCTCGTCTGAACACGGCACAAGACCGTGCGGAGCACGCCGAGCGGCAGCGCCGCCTCCTCGTCGCCCAGGAGGACGAGCGGGTCATGGCGGAGTGGCGCCGGCGCCACCCGGAGGACGTCGCCTACGAGCAAGTCTACTGGGCAAGGCGTCGCGAGGAGGACACGCGAAGGCGCCGCGAGGCGCGGTTGGACAGGTGTCGGCGGAAGGCGTTGGCGAACGTGCAGTCCGATCTCATTGCAGCAGGTGGGAGGTCGTTCTTCACGGAGAACGATGATCGTTGGTTGGACATATGGCTAGATACCTCAGACGACACCGCCGAGGATGATAATGGTGATGATGATAGCGACTTAGAGTAGTTTTTTATGCTATCTATTTAGTTTTTTATCGTTTGTCGTTTTTATTTTATGCAATCTATGTTTCCGATGTAAAATACCTTTGTATCGTTAAAAAATCTATGCAATCTATTTAGTTTCTATGCTTCCAATGCCTACATCCTAGTTTGTAGAATGAGCGAGCGCACTGCAATTTTTGCGCGGCTGCTGGAGCGGCGCGCGCGCGCTGCATTTTAGCGCGGCTGCTGGAGCTGGCGCTGCGCGCCGCGCCAAACCAGGCGATGGGCGCGCGCTAAAGCCATTTTTTGCGCGCGGCGCGTTCGGCGACTGTTGGAGATGCTCTAAGTAGGAAGAGTACTTAGAGTTGACAAATTTCTGCCCATGGAAAATCCTAGACTAATTCCCATCACGTGCCAAACAAGGGGACATGTGTAAAAATACAATTTTCACGTGTAATCTCTCCACTAACACTCTCATACAAATTCCCACTTCTTTGGCTGAAAAGTTACCAAACATGAGTAAAAATACGGAGCTTTTCTTTATGTGAGGATTAAAACATTGTAAATAAAACTTGACTATGTGCAACACTCAGTGTTGAGAGCGGCATTTCACCCATTCGCATAAAATCTCTGCATGTTGACGTGTATCACATCGCCAGACACTTTCTCACCAACACATGAATTAGCTAATTTTTTAGAATAGAGGCTTGAGGCGGTTCGATTTTGAATTAACAAAACCATCAACCGGCTACGAATACATTGGTCAACAACTTACCATGAATGGAAAGAACCTGAGGTCATTAAACCCCAAGCAACAAATACAAGGTGCAAGCAAAAAATCGCATACACTAAAGACATCACAAGCAACTACTAAGATATATCAGAAAAAAAAACTTGAGCTTGATTCGTCGAGGTTGTTGTCCACCGACGCAATCATCACCAATGAAGCAACAAAGAACATGGGGAGGGGACACATTCGTAAAAGGAGTAAGCCCCTGTCCACTCCCGAAAGAAAAACAATATGTACACAATGCCATTCGTCTCCACTATGTAAAAGGGACATGCCTTTTGGTTTCGGATCGTAGGATGTTGCACAATCTACATGCGAAGTGGTTCACCCTAGAACCCCAATGAGCACTTGACAACAAGGTTACTAGGACCCCAGGGAGCTCTAATGTTGTGATCCCACAAACTGAGCAGCTCCACACGAGGTACGTCGTCATCTATGACATTGCCACATAGAAGATGCATATTGTAGGAAGGAAATGATGGAAATATGCCCTAGAGGCAATAATAAAGTTATTACTTATTTCCTTACATCATGATAAATGTTTATTATTCATACTAGAATTGTATTAACCGGAAACATGATAAATGTGTGAATACATAGACAAACTGAGTGTCACTAGTATGCCTCTACTTGACTAGCTAGTTTATCAAAGATGGTTATGTTTCCTAGCCATGAACAAAAGAGTTGTCATTTGATTAACGGGATCACATCATTAAGAGAATGGTGTGATTGACTTGACCCATTCCATTAGCTTAGCACTTGATCGTTTAGTATGTTGCTACTGCTTTCTTCATGACTTATACATGTTCCTGTGACTATGATATTATGCAACTCCCGTTTACCGGAGGAACACTTTGTGTGCCACCAAACGTCACAACGTAACTGGATGATTATAAAGGTGCTCTACAGGTGTCTCCGAAGGTATTTGTTGGGTTGGCGTATTTCGAGATTAGGATTTGTCACTCCGATTGTCGGAGAGGTATCTCTGGGCCCTCTCGGTAATACACATCACTATAAGCCTTGCAAGCAATGTGACTAATGAGTTAGTTGCGAGATGATGTATTACATAACGAGTAAAGAGACTTGCCGGTAACGAGATTGAACTAGGTATTGAGATACCGATGATCGAATCTTGGGCAAGTAACATACCGATGACAAAGGGAACAACGTATGTTGTTATGCGGTTTGACCGATAAAGATCTTCGTAGAATATGTGGGAGCCAATATGAGCATCCAGGTTCCGCTGTTGGTTATTGACCGGAAACGTGTTTCGGTCATGTCTACATTGTTCTCGAACCCATAGGGTCCGCACGCTTAAAGTTAGATGTCAGTTATATTATGAGTTTATATGTTTTGATGTACTGAAGGTAGTTCGGAGTCCCGGATGTGATCACGGACATAGCGAGGAGTCTCGAAACGGTCGAGACATGAAGATTGGTATATTGGACGACTATATTCGGACACCGGAATAAGTTTCGGGGGTTATCGGATATATACCGGAGTACCGGGGGGTTACCGGACCCCCC
>NC_057807.1:317263333-317313540 GCF_018294505.1 Triticum aestivum | reverse complement strand
CCCCTACCCCCCTAGTCCGAATTGGACAAGGAGGGGGGGGGGCTTTCCTTCCTCCCCTCTCTCCCTTCCTTCCCCCTCTCCTACTTGGACAAGGAAAGGAGGGGGTCCTACTCCCACCCAGGAGTAGGACTCCCCTTGGCGCGTCCTCCTCCTGGCCGGCCGCCCCCTCCCCCTTGAACCTTTATATACGGGGGTAGGGGGGCACCTCTAGAGAGAACAACAATTGATCATTGATCTTTTAGCCGTGTGCGGTGCCCCCCTCCACCATAATCCACCTTGATAATATCGTAGCGGTGCTTAGGCGAAGCCCTGCGTCGGTAAAACATCATCATCGTCACCACGCCATCGTGCTGACGAAACTCTCCCTCGACACTCGGCTGGATCGGAGTTCGAGGGACGTCATCGAGCTAAACATGTGCAAGAACTCGGAGGTGCCGTAGTTTCGGTGCTTGATCGGTCGGGCCGTGAAGACGTACGACTACATCAACCGCGTTGTTCTAACGCTTCCGCTTCCGGTCTACGAGGGTACGTGGACACACTCTCCCCTCTCGTTGCTATGCATCACCATGATCTTGCGTGCGTGTAGGAATTTTTTTGAGATTACTACGTTCCCAACAGGAAACATAATCCAAATAGACACAATGAGATAAGTCGACAACGCCACCCGCGGAAGAAACCGGACTTGCTACAATCCCGGGTTAAAGGCGATGCGATGTGGACATGTTGGCCTGAGGAGAGGAACACGAGTGTCGCCCACCGGGACTGCCACATAACATAGTCAAAGCTCCACAACAAACCCGCCACCAGCACATCCCAACTCAACTACCACCCGTGCAATCCAAGTACCACTTGTGCAGTCCAAGTACGACGTAACGACATCGTGGCACCTTTGTCAGACCCAAGCTGGAGCTAGGTTTTCAGCTTTTCACCTATATGCAAGGGAGGATGGGTGGGATAGGATACGTGAGCGAAGCCTCCAAGGAGGTGGGCGACGCCCATGGCATCGTTGTGGCAAGGGTTTCTTTGATCTCGAGAACCCCACCGCCTGCTGTGTAACTACCACCCGGATTCCGCGACCTAAGCCACAACGAGCCCAAATCCAACAAGAGAACGAGGAAGACATTGCTAGCAGCTAGCCATCTTAGATCTAGTGTTCCGACGGGATGCTCGAGCGCATCATGGTGGCGACAAGATCAGGAGAGGGGCCGGCGGTGGGCTAGGGTTTGGAGCCGCCTGAGTCGCCCCACGGGGGGCGGCGCAGGGCCGAAGACGGCACATGATTTGCTTGAAGCAGCAATTGGAAACTCAGACTTATGTTTAAAATTGCTATCCAACTCAAACAAACAAACTAAAAAAATAATACAAAACTCAGACTCAGATTTCAATATTTCAAACATAGTATTTTTGACGAAATATATATCTGATACACAAAGTTTCCACCAATCAAAAACCAAGCACACTAGCTAAAACTCGTAAACAAGAAAGGCGACGAATTAACAAATTAATTAAGCAGCTGCAAAGATGAAACCCCAAGTGAGTACACTAGCTAAAACTCGTAAACGTTTCTACTCGTTGAAGGCCCAGGCATTTTCCTTTCTGACGGCCTCCTCCTCCTCCTTTGTGAAGTCGTTTTCGATCTTGAAAATCTCGCGCACCTCCTCAACCGACTTGTCCTTGATGTCGTCGGCCACCTTCTGGCAGGCGAGGTCCAGGAGCCCCTTGATGCTCAGAAAGTTGGCGGCGAGGATGATGTCGAACAGCATGGCCTGGTCGACGGCGACCAAGCTGGCGTCGAAGCTCTTCAGGTCCTCCTTCTCGCCGGCGCTGGCATTGTTGTTGTTATTGTCGTCGTCCTCGTCGGCGTCGGCGGGGTCGGCGACGTGCTTGTTGGTGTCGTCGGCGGCGGCGTCGGCGGCGTGCTTGTTGCAGTACTCGATGACCATGGAGAGGATCTTGGCGGGGACGTTGGGGAGGGGGATCCCGTCGTCGGCGCAGCCGTCCTCGATCATGTGCTTGATGGTCACCGACATCTTCGCCGCCTCCTCCGTGGCTTCGAAGCTCTCGCCGTCGGAGCTGATCAGCGTGATCATCTTGTTGCTCTTCTCGCCGCCCACCACGGCCTCGCTGCTGCTGCTGCTGCTGCTTGCGTCCGCCGGCGTCGCAGCCATGGTTCCTGCTTGCTCGATCTCTTCTCTCGTAGAATCGCGTGAGTCGATCTTTGTGCGCTCGCAAAAGCCTGGATCGATCGGTTTGGTTCAGGGCAATCGTACGTGCACCTTATATAAAAGGGCCGGAGACGGGACGAACGTACGTAGCAGAGACAGACACGTACTCGATCACAATCAGGTACGTACATGCGATGTCTTCGTGTTTTGATCCGACTCTCTCGTTTTTTCTTTGCGTCGAGTTTCGATCGAACTCTTACTGGGCACGCTCATGACTACTCTGGGAAATTCAAGAGTATGGGATATTTACCTGATCAAAATTGGCCAATTATATACCTTTTAAATAAATTAGGAAAACGATTAGAATCAGCCGGCAGATTATCACGCCCATGTCCGCTGCCTTGGTTGCGCGCCACATGGCCTGAGAAGCAGACTGACGCGCCTCGGAGGGCGGTTTTGGTTTTGCAACAAAGCGCATGTTACAGTTGCAACAAGCTTCTTATTGCAAAACAACCCTCTTTCAGCCTCCCAAAAAAAGTATCCTTGATTTTTTTTTTCTGCAACATGTCCTTGTTGTGAGAAATTTCTGTAACAAGAGCTATGTTACGGAAAATTTCTGCAACAAGACCTCTGTTGCTGAAATTTTGTGCAACAAGAAATCTGTTGCAGAAAATACCGCAACATGACTCTTGTTGCAAAGAGATGGCTGATCACATGGGCACATCGAACGACGATTAGCGTGTTCATCCAATGGTCAGCGAGACGGCGGATCTTTTTTAATTATTTATCGGCCGATGGGTAGCGCTGCCCTTAAAACTATTTACATATTTGTAATCTTCTATCGTTAAAATGGAGTTTTGTTGGTTTCAATTTCATCGCTTCCACCTTTCCCATCAATATATGCCCTTCTCATCGTTTTTTTTCCAAACCATGTGATAACCCTCATTTTTCTAAACCACCCCCCACCTCGTTGTTTATGGTGAAAGAAATACCCTGCAAAGCAATCAACAAAAACCAAATAAATTGCTAATAGCAAAAATTCCCTTGGAAGCAAATAACAAAATCTCATGTAGTTGTACATACATAATCTCAATCACATCATATCTTTCCTTAAATTTGCTCTGCGGATTCCTTCTTCATAGCATATCTCAATCTCAACACACACTTAATATTTTCCTACATTGAACCACTAGAATAAACCTGTCTCCATTGTAACACATGCACATTTAGCTATAACAGTTGATGTAAACTCGAGTGTGTCCACTAGTTGTATGCCTCTTTCAGCCAATGTACCAAATTGTACTTCTTATATGTTTACTAGTAAGCGTGCACGTGCACGCACGTGTAACCGTGAGAAAAAAATCTCATGTATAAACATATTTTTTGCATGTATTATGTAGGATGTGGATTCTGCGAAAAGGAAGTTAAGTACTTCCGGGGAATGGAGAGAAGGGATTCCAGCATGATATAGTAATGCTAACAAATATGGTGAAGAATTACATTTGTTATCAACCTGAAACTCCAAAAGAATTGTGGACTAACATGGAGCAGGGCAGCCTAGAACCAAACATAGTTCTCTGGCAAAAAAAAAACATAGTTACTGCTAGTTGTGGCTTATTCATAGAGATCTTCCACGCCTTGTGAAGAATGAAGTCAGTAAACCAGTGAAAATAGAAAATGTAGGAGTGGTGATTTTGGCATAGATAGTTTGTTTCATAGTAAGGTCCGGCACAAAATGTGGTCAGGAAATTCACCTCATTCATATTTGGTTAGTTTTGCATACATTGAATTCATCACGTTCTTATTTGGTTAGCTTTGTAGACATGTAACCAATTCATGCACAAATGCCGGTGACAAAGAACACATGAAATAAATAAATTAAAACATATCACATATCATCTGAAAATTGCATTATCTAATTGAACTATAAGAACTGACCGTAGTGGGCCTTTTGTCAAAATGACACATCAGAGTCGTCATCTAATCTCATGGAACCTCATGGAACCTCGTAACTTTAAAAAAAGTATATATGGCCGTAAAATATATAATTTGAAAATTGTATTATTTCATTGAAGTACAGAAACTGCGAATAGTAGGATGCTACTGGCTTTATAAAGCCGACATGACACTCCTCCCAAATTATGATGATCTGTTGGCATAAACACCTTTTACTTTTGTTTCGCCATTCATATTCCTCGCATGAATGATGAACCTGCATATATTGCTTTAAGAGTGATGCTTGGAAATGAAGGGAACATGAAATCTTGAATATTGTTGCCGATGCCATGACTCGTTTATGAAGATGTGCCATGGTCAATCGAGTTCTGGTGTGACTCCATAGTCCACACTTCTCCCTACGATCCCAAGTCTGAAACGCACAAAATAAGGAATCCATGGTCCACACCTGCACATCAGTTTTTACACAGGACTAACTGGAGCTTGTGCCTGATTCTATTTGATTGCTAAAGTAACATAGCAAATAAAATGAATACAAGATGAGGAAAAAATACCCAAGCTTGCACTTGTTTACCATATATTGAGGTGCTAGAGATTACAGTATAAACTGTCCAAGAAAATAGCATAGAAAGGTTGCTCAAAGTAAATAGTATGGCACAATGTCATAGAGGAATTTCACATAAAAATATAGAAAGCCCTGCAGTTCAGTTTCTATGCTTCTCTAATACCGAAAGCAATAGCCAAATATCACTGTATAGTTCTTTCAGAGTAATAAAATGGCGGGCTCGGTTCAATATCCAATCCAAATGCACGCGTCTGACTCAGAATTGGTACATGATTATGATATGAACACATGCATGTAACCTTAGTTGTCCAGAACACAGGGGGTTCATGCCTATTAGAAATGGAATTGGCAAGATGTAGAGCCGCTTACTTGCCGACACCTTCAAATGCGACATAAAAAAATTACAGAATTGAATCTTCCTGAAACAAAGCTGCAGACAATACTGAAACAAGAAATTAGGCTCCCATTCGATAGTACCTTTCTATTTTTCTTGTTATGCTTATCGTTTATTGGTATTGTATAGGCTCCCATTCGGGGACATACAAAAAAATATCTGAGTACGCATCATCAGCATTTTATTAAAGCAAAATACCAACCTTGCAACCTAAAAATATCTTTGAAAATATTCGATTGATTCATCAATAGCTTCCTTTTGCCAGATCAAAAAGATCCCTCAAAGATGCAGCTGAAACAGGTGATGCGCTCTCGGATTGTTAAAAGGTGTGGACTGCATAAACATCAGCACCATACAATTTCCATGATCATGTCGTCTAATAGTTACTACCAAATGGATTAAATGATACACGGAGCTTGGTGATATGGTGGAATACCTGGAATAGCAGCCCACAGTTTATGCTTGCTCCCTCATGATATTAGACAGGAACGTGGCAGTCGAACATTTCCCCTTAGTGCCGGTGATATGGACAGCCTACGAACACAATTACTTGCAGCCAAACACCTTTCTCTTCTTCTGGCGGGCATTCATATATGTATCCACAACACCTTCTCCTGCTCTCCCTGCCAGTAAAAAGACAACAAGTACTTGATCATATTTATGTGCAGTTTGACATAAAACTGATTTGCAGCCAAACACCTTTCTCTTCTTCTGGCGGGCATTCATATATGTATCCACAAGACTTTTCCCCTGCTCTCCCTACCAGTAAAAATACAACAAGGACTTAATCATATTTATGTGCAGTTTGACATAAAATTGCTTAGCCAAGTCTGTACCTATCATGTGAAGAGGACATGCGGTGGTATGCCCCTACTGAACCCGTGGTAGAGGACAAGGCAGAGGTGGCCGTGGTGACTGAAGATGGCAACGACCCTGTGGTAGAGGACAAGCAGGAGGATGCGATGTCCGGACAACAAACCCTCCTCAACTTCGCAGGGCAACAGGATTGGAGGCGGCTGAGTTGCAGACAACAACGACTTTCGCGTCCTCGGCTGTGCGGAAGAATGGCAGCGGCGGCATCTGCATCACAGACTGCCCGGGAGAATTAAGAAGGGGGTAGGCATGTGTTCATCACCGGTCGTCGCCGTCGCCGTCGCCGATTTAGTCGGGAGGAGGGCCGGCACTCGCGAGGGAAGGTCCGGCGGAGCTTTAGTCCATGGCCATGGTGTCCTGCAGTGTGGGAACGGAGAGAGGGAGAAAGATTAGTGAGGAGAGGGAGAGAGAAGGGAGGAGGGCTCTGGGCATGGCTGACCGGCAGAGGAGCTCGACGGCGGCGTTCGGAGGCCTGGTTGGCTCGGGGCGGATCGGGGGTGGGGAGCGCACGGGCGGAGCGGCGGCGCAACGTTGTTGCTGCGGATCCCTTCTTTCGCCGTTCTTGTTGGGGCCTAAAGCCAGTGCCGGGACTCGGGAGCCACTTTCGCGTGGACCAAACTGAAAATCAGGGATTCCTAAAAAAACGAAAATCAGGGAGTTGCCGCTGGGCCGCGGGATCGGCGGCCGCGGAGCGCTCGCACGATCGGCAGACGCGGCGTCTGCTAGCCAGAACATTTAATCTAAGATGTTGATCTGGCTGACAGACTATTGATGTAATATAGGCGGTAGGATGTGTTTAAGTCAATTTGATCGGATGGTTCTGCTTATCCTGTGTACAGTTTGTTGTGTGACTTTAGATAAACACCTGTTTGCTCTTTTAATAGTAGGATAGATAGGTATTAAGTTCTACAGACTGAGACTTAGACTAAAATCTCAGACTGAGTACATTCACAGTTCAAGTTCTACCATCGCGCGCACACACACACATTTCGTTTACGCCACTTGGGCTATATGCCTAGCTAGCGTGCCCCCGCGAAGAAGGCGAGGGCGCCGACGAGCGGCGCGTTGGTGTAGGTGGACGGCTCAGCCTGCGCATAGTTGTCGCGGCTGTCGGAGTAGCTGTCGCTCTGGTCGGGGCCGCCGACGACGGCGCCGACGAGCACGTTGCGGTCCGGGTCGGAGGAGTGCAGGTAGTGGAACCCCTCGTCGCAGCCGATGCGGGCCGGGTGGTCGCGCACCGACGGCATGGAGGCGCCCCGGTGGTGCACGCGCCTCGGGTACCGCGCCCCGAACCCCACCATGTACGACATCCCCGCCGGGTTCGCGCCCAGGATGTAGTCCACCTGCGCGCCAAAATGACCGATGAGCCTCCCTCTGCCGATCTTAATATTTTGTCTAGGGGCCATGCATGGAAACGTACCTGCTTCTTGGCGAGCGAGACGAGGGTGGAGGGGGTGACGGCGGTGGCGCCGCAGGAGGCGGCGCCGCCGGTGGAGCCGAGGTACTTGGCGTAGGTGAGGAGCAGGAAGGCCGTGGAGGTCACGTACTCCATGTTGCTGTCGCGTTCCGTGAACAGGAGGCCTCCTGGTGTGTACTGGGACTGGAAGCCGCTGGCGCCGGGGACGAGGGAGCAGATGTACTTGTCGGCGTGCGCCTTGTACGGTCGCAGGCTCTCCACCCGGTTCTGCAGAAATACCTTGGAGAGGAGGACTTTGGTGGCGGCGCGCTTGTCGTCCCAGCTGACGGTGTACGCGTCTTGCTCCCCGCCGAGCGTGTGCCCGTTGGAGTTGATGTAGGTCATGTACACGCTCTGCGAGCTCGGCGACGGCGACGACGCCAGGTGCAGCCACGTCGCCGCCCAAAGGAGCTCGTCCTGCATGCATTCATGGATTATGTTATGGTTATTCCGACTCAGCAGCAGCAGCAGCATCATGCATGTTGTGTTAACGTGTGGGTTGTTGGGTTGTTTACCTTGTAGCCGGAGTAGGAGCAGTAGAAGGGACACACAACGGAGCTGAGCGAGTCGATGTACGAGCCCCTGTACCGGTCCGCGAAATCAAATACCTGCCGAGCGGCGCGGAGCAGCTTGGACGAGTAGGCCGGGTCGCGGGCCCGGAACACCAGGGAGGCCGCGGCCAGCGCCGCCGCGGTCTCGCCCGCCACGTCCGACCCGGGGTTCTGGGGCGTCACCTTGTACGCGGCGCGCGGCGTGTCCATGTCCTCCGGCCGCTCCCAGCACCGGTGGTCCTGGTACGGGTCCGCCACCTGCACGTACAGCGCGCCCGGCGTCGCCGTCGCCGCCTTGAGCAGGTAGTCGGAGCCCCAACGCACCGCCGCCTCGGCGTTGGCGAGCTGGCCGGGCGGCATCGCGCCGCCGAACTCCACCACGCTCCACGACAGCATGGTCACCGTGAACGCCATGGGCAGGCCGAACTTGATGTTGTCCCCGGCGTCGTAGTACCCTCCTACAAGGTCCACCTGATCAAAGCCAACAAGACGCACGTAAATTAATGGTCACTCCCGTCAACGACGTGCATGCATGGCATGTGTCCAGGACTTGTCGTCTGAGGAAGTACGTACATTGGAGGCGTTGCCGTCGGACAGGGCGGAGTCGGCGCGCCACGCCACGCGTTGGCCCGGCGGCAGCTTCCCCGAGCGCTGCGCCTCGAAGAAGAGGACCGCCTTGTCGAGGGCGTCCGCGTAGTTGAACGCCGCGGCGCTGCGCGCACCGGCGACCAGCCAGAGGACGGCGATCAGGTAGGTGGACATGCAAGCTTTGGGGGATCCCATGTCGATCAGGATGTGCGTTGGTGCTGAGCTACATACTAGCATTGCTATATATAGTGGTCGATCAGTTGCAGTTGGGATTCATGTCGTAGACGAACACGATCGAGCACGCTACGTATTTTTTAATACGTATTAATGTATTAATGTTCGCCTTGATTTCCTGGCGCATTATCCCCTTCCTTTTTAATGTTCGCCCAAGATACAGACGCAGCTTGATGTATATCCGATCCGTACGTAGTGGTCAAGACCCATTTAGCTAGATTTCAGTCAGCTGACTTTTAGTTTTGTGGTCAGTCATTTTCGTTCTTGGGCTGGATTTTTGTGAGTGCATGCTTTTGTTTTTTGCACGTGTACGCTTTTATTTTCCTATTTTTTAGTTGAGTTTTTTTTACGTGTATTTCTGGATGGTGAGTGTGTAAATGTATATATGTACAAATTACATTAGAGTACGGAAACTTCGGTCTTATATATTTATTCTACATATTATAAAAATTGCTTTTTTTGTGCTAATTGTGTGGAAAATTTCATTATTTTGTTTTTTTATTTTCTTTCTTCTTAAAGGATTTTATCCTTTCCTAGAAAAATTCATCATTTTGTTTCCATTTTAATTTTTTTTTTCATTTTTGTT
Source organism: Triticum aestivum (assembly GCF_018294505.1). NCBI lineage: Eukaryota > Viridiplantae > Streptophyta > Magnoliopsida > Poales > Poaceae > Triticum > Triticum aestivum. The sequence continues at coordinate 317,304,172 of NC_057807.1, read as the reverse complement.
GTTTAATGGTAATTCTAATAATGTTCCTCTATCATATGGTTGTCCTTTCATATTATAAAATGAGCAATTTCTGTGTAAAATGTGTGCAATTTTTTTTTATGAAACCCTTCTGTGTAAATTGTGTGTAAGTTTTGTCAATAATTGGTTTATTTTTTAGATTTTTCTTTCTTTTTAATGATAAGACCGATTCCCCTATATTATTCCTTCTTAGGAAACTTCTTTGTTGTGAAAATTTCACCATTATATAGTTATTCTTGCATATTATAAAAAATGCAATTTCTGTATAAATTGTATGCAAATTTTGCCATTATTTGATATATATTTCGTATTTCTGTATAAAACTTCATTGTTTTTATTTTGTTTCAGTTTTTATTTCATAATGTTTCTTCCTTAAAGAAATAGTAATGCCACTAATTCATTCCTTACTATAAAACTTCTTTTTGTGAAAAATCCACTATTATATGCTTATTCTTTTTTTCGAAACGGAATTATATGCTTATTCTTGCATATTATAGAAAGGACAACTTATGTATAAATCGTGCGCAATTTTTATTTTTATTTTTTGTGTTCACATTTAAGGGCAATAACAATGACACTAATTCATTTCATGTTACAAAACTTTTTTTTTTGCGAAAGCTGCACCTTTATATACTTACTTATTATTGCATATTTTTAAAAAGCGCAAGTTTATGTATTTTGTGCAAATTGATCACTATTTTTTTATAGATTTTTTAGTTTTCTTTGTTCTTAAATGGTAATAGCAATGCACTGGTTCATTCTTAGAAAACCTAAATTTTAAATTTTGTGCGTGTAAATATAAATGTAAGTACCAAATAATATGTGTGTAAATTATAGTAGAATGTGAAAATTGCACTATTATATGCTTATTGTTTGCACATTTCAAAAATTGCAATTTTAGTGCAATGTTGTGTGCAAGTTTTGGAAGGTTTTTCTTTTAGTTTTCTTTCTTCTTAAAGGGTTTCATTTTTTATTATAAAATTTTATTATTTGGATTTTGTTTTACTTTTTTTCTTCTGAAAGGGTAATATCAACGCCACAAATTCATTCTTCCATAGAAAACTTTATTTATTTATTTATTTAGTTTTCATCTTTTTCTATTTTGTAAGTGTAATACCCCTGTCACTAATCCATTACTTAAGAATTTTTTTTGCAGAAATCTCACCGTTATATGCTTATTTTGCATAGTAATAATATACTTTTTATATATGCAGATGTATGTATGTCTATATATGTACTGTATGCATGTATAAAAATAAATATACATATGTGAGATTGAACCTATACCCACTAGCCGTTGTATGTTTTTCTGACGGGGAAAGCTATGCAAACACTATACTAGATCAGTCTATATTCAACGTACAAAAAAAGGCTGGCTTGGCTGAACCGGAGCAGCCCATCCACCTGTGCAGACGCTGCATGGGCTTGTGTGTTGCGTTGCTTCAAATCAACTGACCAAATTTTGTGGTCAGTCGACTGACAGGAGAGAAAAAAGATAGTCGACTTGTACCTAGTCATTCCCGGTCAGAACTGCGCTCTGCTTAATTTGCTCCTGTTAAGAGCATTTCTAGCAGACCCCGCGTCCCGCCGACCCGACAAACGCGTTTGCAGTTTGCGGAAATACGGTTTTGCAGGCCGGCGCGGACGGCCGCAGAGGCAGACCCCGCAAAACGGACCCGTAAAAAAGGATATTCACGGAATATGTTTTTTTACGGGTCAGCTTTGCGGGGTCTTGTCTGACGCCGCGCTCCCCGGCCCTGAAAACCTCAATTTGCATCTCAATTTGACCCAACATAATGCATTTCTTTGCTTAATCGACAACATTGGATACATAAGACATCACCAAATCTTTGGTAGAATAGCAAGACCAAAGAAAACAAGAACCACAAGTATGCATTTTAGAAGATCGGAGCTGCTAAACCTCAGTCGCGAAGTCTAAGTCGACGAGTCAGCCGTTGGATGTGTTGGAAACGATTGATCGGTGCAAAGCGCACGTATATATGGAGTACAAAGTGGGCCACAACCTCAACTATACAATGACTAGGAGGTGGGCTAGGCTATACGATATACATGCACAAACCATATATTCAACACCCCCCGCAGTTGAAGCGTCGCCGGAGACGCAAAGACTGGACCTGAACTCCTCAAAGACAGAAGTAGGCAGTCCTTTCGTCATGACGTCGGTGAACTGCTGCGCCGTCAGGCCCGGATGCGCCCAAGAGCCACCTGCTCACGAACGAAGTGTATATCGAGCTCAATATGCTTCGTTCGACGATGGTGGACCGGGTTGGCGGAGAGCTAAACGGCGGAGACGTTGTCGCAGTAGACGAGCGTGGCCTTGTGAACATCACAAAGCAACTCCTGGAGCAGCTGACGGAGCCAAGAGCATTCAGCAACGGCGTTAGCCACCGCTCGATACTCAGCCTCGGCACTCGAGCGGGAGACGGTGGGCTGTCTCTTGGAGGACCAAGAGATCAGGGACGGCCCAAGGTAGACATAGTACCTCGAGGTGGAGCGCCGTGTGTCCGGGCAGCCAGCCCAGTCCGCATCAGAGTAGGCGACGAGGTCGGTGGAGGCGGAGGCCGTTAGCGTAAGTTACAAGGACTGGGTGCCGCGTATGTATCGGAGGATGCGCTTCACCAGAGTCTAGTGAGAGTCGCACGGAGCATGCATGTGAAGACAGACCTGCTGAACGACATACTGCAAGTCGGAGCGCGTGAGGGTCAGGTACTGCAAGGCGCCCACAATGGAGCGGTAGAAGGCCGCATCAGATGCAGGCGAACCCTCCAAAGCGGAAACCTTGGCCTTGGTGTTGACAGGCGTGGGAGCGGGCTTGCAGTTAAGCATTCCAGCTCGGTCAAGAAGCTCATGGGCATAGCGCTGCTAATGTAGGAAGAACCCATCTGGTCATTGAACCAACTCAATGCGAAGGAAGTAATGCAGAGGACCCAAGTCCTTCAGGGCAAACTCATCACGAAGATGAGCAGTGAGCCGCTGGAGGAGCGCGACAGTGGATGCCGTCAGAATGATGTCGTCGACGTACAACAGCAAGTAGGCTGTGTCAACTCCGTGATGGTACATGAAGAGGGACGCATCAGAGCGAGTCGATGTAAATCCGAGCGTCTGCAGGAAGGCGGCGATGCGCTGGTACCAGGCTCGAGGTACCTGCTTCAACCCGTAAAGCGAACGGGAGAGCGAGCACACATGATCTGGATGCGTGGCATCGACGAAGCCGGTGGGCTGCTCGCAGAAAACTTGCTCAGCTAGGTGGTCGTGCAAGAAGGCATTGGACACGTCCAACTGATGCACAGGCCATGCTCGGGACACGGCTAGCTGGAGCACAGCGTGGATCGTGCCTGGTTTAACAACCGGGGCAAATGTGTCGGTGAAGTCCACGCCCGCGCGTTGCCGAAAGCCCCGAACCACCCAGCGAGCTTTATAGCGCTCGAGAGTGCCATCCGGACGAGTCTTGTGCCGAAAGACCCACTTGCCCGTGATGATGTTGGCCCGGGGCGGCCGAGGGACGAGCTGCCAGGTACAGTTCCACTGGAGCGCGTCGAACTCTTCCTGCATCGCAGCAAGCCAATGAGGACCCCGAAGGGCGGCTCGAGTTGACGATGGGAGAGGAGACGGCTCAGAGGCGGAAGCAGCGAGAAGATACTCATCGCTGGGGTACCGCGTGCTCGGGCGAAGGGTGCCAACCCGAGAGCGAGTCATCGGGCGGGGCAGCGGGCCCGGAGTGGAGATGGGCGAGGACGAAGAAGAACCCGCCTCCTCTATGACCGCTGCGGGCGAGGCCGCCGACGTGGTGGCGGGCGAGGTCACCACGGGTGAGGCAGCGGGCGAGGCAGCCGGCGGTGTCGAGGCCGGGGACGCCAGGGGCGTCGCGGGCGCCGAGGGAGGTGCAGCCCCTAGGGCAGCCAACCGGGGAGAGACTCGACCCGTGGCGCGGGGGGCACCTCAAAGCCGGGAGGCGGCCCAAGAGAAGCACGTGGGCGGCCGTCACCAGGAGCGGGCAAGGCCGCAACATCCGAAGGTACCTGCTGGAACGGGAAAACCATCTCATCAAAGTAAACGTGTCGTGAAGTGATCACCCGATGTGAGATAGGATCATAGCAGCGGTAGCCTTTGGTGTTGGGAGGATAGCCGAGAAAGATGCAGGCCATAGACCGAGGTGCGAGCTTATGAGGAGCAGTGGAAGCGATGCTGGGGTAGCACAGGCAACCGAAGATGCAGAGCTCAGCATAGGAGGGTGGTGTGCCAAACAAGAGGTGATGAGGTGCAAAATTCCCGTGAGTGTGACAAGGACGAATGTTAATGAGTAGTGATGCGGTGGCAAGCACGTCGAGCCAAAAACATGGGGGCACGTTGGCGTGAAAGAGGAGGGTGCGAACACAGTCATTGAGAGTGCGAAGCACGCGCTCAGCACGACCATTTTGTTGTGAAGTGTACGGGCAAGTGAGACGAAAGATCATGCCGTGTGTGGCGAGAAGTGTTGGAAATATGCCCTAGAGGCAATAATAAATTAGTTATTATTATTATATTTCCTTGTTCATGATAATCGTTTATTATCCATGCTATAATTGTATTGATAGGAAACTCAGATACATGTGTGGGTACATAGACAACACCATGTCCCTAGTAAGCCTCTAGTTGACTAGCTCGTTGATCAATAGATGGTTACGGTTTCCTGACCATGGACATTGGATGTCATTGATAACGCGATCACATCATTAGGAGAATGATATGATGGACAAGACCCAATCCTAAGCCTAGCACAAAGATCGTAGTTTGTATGCTAAAGCTTTTCTAATGTCAAGTATCATTTCCTTAGACCATGAGATTGTGCAACTCCCGGATACCATAGGAATGCTTTGGGTGTACCAAACGTCACAACGTAACTGGGTGGCTATAAAGGTGCACTACAGGTATCTCCGAAAGTGTCTGTTGGGTTGGCACGAACCGAGACTGGAATTTGTCACTCTGTGTAAACGGAGAGGTATCTCTGGGCCCACTCGATAGGACATCATCATAATGTGCACAATGTGACCAAGGGGTTGATCACGGGATGATGTGTTACGGAACGAGTAAAGAGACTTGCCGGTAACGAGATTGAACAAGGTATCGGTATACCGACGATCGAATCTCGGGCAAGTACAATACTGTTAGACAAAGGGAATTGTATACGGGATCGATTGAGTCCTTGACATCGTGGTTCATCCGATGAGATCATCGTGGAACATGTGGGAGCCAACATGGGTATCCAGATCCCGCTGTTGGTTATTGACCGGAGAACGTCTCGGTCATGTTTGCATGGTTCCCGAACCCGTAGGGTCTACACACTTAAGGTTCGATGACGCTAGGGTTATAAAGGAAGTTTGTATGTGGTTACCGAATGTTGTTCGGAGTCCCGGATGAAATCCCGGACGTCACGAGGAATTCAGGAATGGTCCGGAGGTAAAGATTTATATATGGAAAGTTGTTGTTCGGGTTCCGGAAAAAGTTCGGGTTTTTTCGGTATTGTACCGGGAAGCTTCCAGAAGGTTCCGGAGGATTTCGGAGGGGTCCGGAGGTCCGGAAATTGTTCCACCACGTCCAATACAGAGCATGGGCTGTAGGGGGCGCCCTAGCCTTAATGTGCCAGGGGCACCAGCCCCCCAAGGCCCATGCGCGTGGGAGAGGGGAAACCCTAAGGGGGAGGGCCTCCACTTGGCTTGGGAGGCACTCCTCCCCCCCTTGGCCGCCGCCCCCTCCTCAGATTGGATCTGAGGGGGCCGGCCCCCTCTCCCTTTCCCCTATATATATGTGGGGGGTGGGAGGGCAGCCGCACCCCAAGTTCTGGCGCAGCCCTTCCCCTCTCCCAAGTACTCCTCCTCTCCCGCGGTGCTTGGCGAAGCCCTACAGGATTGCCACGCTCCTCCATCACCACCACGCCGTTGTGCTGCTGCTGGATGGAGTCTTCCTCAACCTCTCCCTCTTTCCTTGCTGGATCAAGGCATGGGAGACGTCACCGGGCTGTACGTGTGTTGAACGCGGAGGTACCGTCCGTTCGGCACTAGGATCTCCGGTGATTTGGATCACGACGAGTACGACTCCTTCAACCCCGTTCTCTTGAACGCTTCCGCTTAGCGATCTACAAGGGTATGTAGATGCACTCTCCTTCCCCTCGTTGCTGGTTTCTCCTAAGATAGATCTTGGTGACACGTAGGAAAATTTTGAATTTCTGCTACGTTCCCCAACAGTGGCATCATGAGCTAGGTCTATTGCGTAGATTCTTTGCACGAGTAGAACACAAAGTAGTTGTGAGCGTTGATTTTGTTCAATATGCTTACCGTTACTAGTCCAATCTTGTTTCGACGGTATTGTGGGATGAAGCGGCCCGGACCGACCTTACACGTACTCTTACGTGAGACAGGTTCCACCGACTGACATGCACTTGGTGCATAAGGTGGCTAGCGGGTGCCAGTCTCTCCCACTTTAGTCGGAACGGATTCGATGAAAAGGGTCCTTATGAAGGGTAAATAGCAATTGACATATCACGTTGTGGTTTTGCGTAGGTAAGAAACATTCTTGCTAGTAACCCATAGCAGCCACGTAAAACATGCAAACAACAATTAGAGGACGTCTAACTTGTTTTTGCAGGGTATGCTATGTGATGTGATATGGCCAAGAAGAATGTGATGAATGATATATGTGATGTATGAGATTGATCATGTTAATATAATAGGAATCACGACTTGCATGTCGATGAGTATGACAACCGGCAGGAGCCATAGGAGTTATCTTAATTTATTGTATGACCTGCGTGTCATTGAGCAACGCCATGTAATTACTTTACTTTATTGCTAACCGGTAGCCATAGTAGTAGAAGTAATAGTTGGCGAGACAACTTCATGAAGACACGATGATGGAGATCATGATGATGGAGATCATGGTGTCATGCCGGTGACGATGATGATCATGGAGCCCCGAAGATGGAGATCAAAAGGAGCAAAATGATATTGGCCATATCATGTCACTATTTGATTGCATGTGATGTTTATCATGTTTATGCATCTTGTTTGCTTAGAACGACAGTAGTAAATAAGATGATCCCTCATTAAAATTTCAAGAAAGTGTTTCCCCTAACTGTGCACCGTTGCGAAAGTTCGTCGTTTTGAAGCACCACGTGATGATCGGTTGTGATAGATTCTTACGTTCACATACAACGGGTGTAAGCCAGATTTACACACGCGAAACACTTAGGTTAACTTGACGAGCCTAGCATGTACAGACATGGCCTCAGAACACAAGAGACAGAAAGGTCGAGCATGAGTCGTATAGTAGATACGATCAACATGAAGATGTTCACCGATGATGACTAGTCCGTCTCACGTGATGATCGGACACGGCCTAGTTGACTCGGATCATGTAATCACTTAGATGATTAGAGGGATGTCTATCTTAGTGGGAGTTCATAAGATGAACTTAATTATCCTGAACATAGTCAAAAGATCTTTGCAAATTATGTCGTAAGCTCGCGCTTTAGTTCCACTGTTTAGATATGTTCCTAGAGAAAATATAGTTGAAAGTTGACAGTAGCGATTATGCGGACAGTAGAAAGCTTATGTCCTTAATGCACCGCTCAGTGTGCTGAACCCCAAACGTCGTCTGTGGAACATCGGACATACATGTTTTGATAACTACGTGATAGTTCAGTTAAACGGTTTAGAGTTGAGGCACCAAAGACGTTTTCGAAACATCGCGGAACATATGAGATGTTTCGAGGGCTGAAATTGGGATTTCAGGCTCGTGCCCACGTCAAGAGGTATAAGACCTCCGACGATTTTCTTAGCCTGCAAACTAAGGGAGAAAAGCTCAATCGTTGAGCTTGTGCTCAGATTGTCTGAGTGCAACAATCACTTGAATCGAGTGAGAGTTGATCTTCCGGATGAGATAGTGATGTTTCTCCAAAGTCATTGCCACCAAGCTGCTAGAGCTTCGTGATGAACTATAACATATCAGGGATAGACATGATGATCCTTGAGGTATTCACGATGTTTGACACCGCTAAAGTAGAAATCAAGAAGGAGCATCAATTGTTGATGGTTGGTGAAACCACTAGTTTCAAGAAGGGCAAGGCCAAGAAGGGACACTTCATGAAACGGCAAATCAGTTGCTGCTCCAGTGAAGAGACCCAAGGTTGAACCCAAACCCGAGACTAAGTGCTTCTGTAATAAGGGGAACAACCACTGGAGCAGAATTACCCTAGATACTTGGTAGATAAGAAGGCTGGCAAGGTCGATAGAAGTATATTGGATATACATTATGTTAATGTGTACTTTACTAGTACTCCTAGTAGCACCAGGGTATTAGATACCGGTTCGGTTGCTAAGTGTTAGTAACTCGAAATAAAAGCTACGGAATAAATGGAGACTAGCTAAAGGTGAGCTGACGGCACGTGTTGGAAGTGTTTCCAAGGTTGATGTGATCAAGCATCGCACGCTCCCTCTACCATCGAGATTGGTGTTAAACCTAAATAATTGTTATTTGGTGTTTGCGTTGAGCATAGACATGATTGGATTATGTGTGTCGCAATACGGTTATTCATTTAAGGAGAATAATGGTTACTCTGTTTATTTGAATAATACCTTCAATGGTCTAGCACCTAAAAGGAATGGTTTATTGAATCTCGATCGTAGTGATACACATTTTCAAGCCAAAAAGGATATAAGATAGTAATGATAGTACCACTTACTTGTGGCACTGCCATGTAAGTCATATTGGTGTAAAACGCATGATGAAGCTCCATGTTGATGGATCTTTGGACTCACTCGTTTTTGAAAAGTTTGAGACATGCAAACCATGTCTATTGGTGTATACGCATGAAGAAACTCCATGCAGATGGATCGTTTGGACTCACTTGATTTTGAATCACTTGAGATATGCAAATCGTACCACATAGGCAAGATGACTGAAAAGCCTCGTTTTTCAGTAAGATGGAACAAGATAGCAACTTGTTGGAAGTAACACACTTTGATGTGTGCAGTCCAATGAGTGCTGAGGCTTGCAGTGAATATCGTTATGGTTTACTTCACAGATGATTTAAGTAGATACTGTATATTTACTTGATGAAACACAAGTCTGAATTATTGAGTGGTTCAAGTAATTTCAGAGTGAAGTTGAAGGTCATTGTGACAAGAGGATAAAATGTCTATGATATGATCATAGAGATGAGTATCTGAGTTATGAGCTTTGGCACACAATTAAGACATTATGGAAATTGTTTCACAATTAATACCGCCTGGAACACCATAGTGTGATGGTGTGTCCGAACATCATAGTTGCACCCTATTGGATATGGTGCGTACCATGATGTTTCTTATCGAATTACCACTGTCGTTCATGGGTTAGGCATTAGAGACAACCACACTCACTTTAATAGGGCACCACGTAATTCCGTTGAGACGACACCGTTTGAACTGTGGTTTGGAGAAACCTAAGTTGTCATTTCTTAAAAGTTTGGGGCTGCGACGCTTATGTGAAAAAGTTTCATCGTGATAAGCTTGAACCCAAAACGGATAAATACATCTTCATAGGATACCCAAAATGGTTGGGTATACCTCCTATCTCAGATCCGGAAGCAAAAGTAATTGTTTCTAGAAACAGGTCCTTTCTCGAGGAAAAGTTTCTCTCGAAAGAATTGAGTGGGAGGATGGTGGAGACTTGATGAGGTTATTTAACCATCACTTCAACTAGTGTGTAGCAGGGCACAGGAAGTTGTTCCCATGGCGCCTGCACCAATTGAAGTAGAAGCTTATGATAGTGATCATGAAGTTTCGGATCAAGTCACTACCGTACCTCGTAGGGTGACAAAGGATGCGTACTACTTCAGAGTGGTACGCAATCCTGTCTTAGAGGTCATGTTGCTAGACAACAATGAACCTACGAGCTATGGAGAAGCGATTGTGGGCCCGGATTTCGACGAATGGCTCGAGGCCATAAAATCTGAGAAAGGATCCATGACTTTGGAAGAAATACTTGATGGTCGTAAGGCCGTTGGGTACAGATGGATTTTAAAAGGAAGACAAACAATGATGGTAAGAATCACCATTAAGAAAGCTTGACTTGTCGTTAAGATTTTTTCCGACAAGTTCAAGGAGTTGACTACGGTGAGGCTTTCTCACTCGTAGCGATGCTAGGAGTCTGTTGGAAATGGATTAGCAGTTACTGCATTATTTATGAAATCTTACAGATAGAATGTCAAAACATTGTTTCCTCGAAAGTTTTCTTGAGGAAATGTTGTATGTGATACAACCAGAAGGTTTTGACAATCCTGAAAGACGCTAACAAGTATGATAGCTCCAGCGATCCTTCTAAGGACTGGAGTAAGCATCTCGGAGTTGGAATGTACCTTTTGATGAGATGATCAAAGATTTTGGGTTTATACAGAGTTTATGAGAAACTTGTATTTCCAAAGAAGTGAGTGGGAGCACTATAGAATTTCTGATAAGTATATGTTGTTGACATATTGTTGATCAGAAATGATGTAGATAGGGTTATTTGAAAAGTGTTTTTCAATGGAAGACCTGGATTAAGCTACTTGAAAGCATATAGGGTTATTTGAAAAGTGTTTTTCAATGGAAGACCTGGATTAAGCTACTTGAAAGCATCAAGATCTATAAGATAGATCAAAATGTTTAATAATACTTTCAAATGAGCACATACCTTGACATGATCTTGAAGGTGTTCAAGATGGATCAGTCAAAGAAGGAGTTCTTGCCTGAGTTGTAAGGTATGAAGTTAAGAGTTAAAGCTCGACCACGGCAGAAAAGAGAGAAAGGACGAAGGTCGTCCCCTATGCTTCAGACGTAGGCTCTATAGTATGCTATGCTGTGTACCACACCAGAAGTGTGCCTTGCCATGAGTCAGTCAAGGGGTACAAGAATGATCCAGGAACGGATCATTGGACAGCGGTCAAAATTATCCTTAGAGGAATAAGGAAATGTTTCTCGATTATGGAGGTGATAAAGAGTTCGGCGTAAAGGGTTACGTCGATGCAAGCTTTAACACCTATCTGAATGACTCTGAATAGCAAACCGGATACGTATAGTGGAGCAACCATTTGGAATAGTTTCAAGTGGCACGTGGAAGCAACATTTACAATATGACATAGAGAATTGCGAAGTACATACGGATCTGAATACTGCAGACCCGCTGACTAAAACTTCTCTCACAAGGAAAACATGATCAAACCCCAGAACTCATTGAGTCTTAATCACATGGTGATGTGAACTAGTTTAGTGACACTAGTAAACTCTTTGGATGTTGGTCACATGGCGATGTGACCTATCAGTGTTAATCACATAGCGATGTGAACTAGATTATTGACTCTAGTGCAAGTGGGAGACTGTTGGAAATATGCCCTAGAGGCAATAATAAATTAGTTATTATTATTATATTTCCTTGTTCATGATAATTGTTTATTATCCATGCTATAATTGTATTGATAGGAAACTCAGATACATGTGTGGGTACATAGACAACACCATGTCCCTAGTAAGCCTCTAGTTGACTAGCTCGTTGATCAATAGATGGTTACGGTTTCCTGACCATGGACATTGGATGTCGTTGATAACGGGATCACATCATTAGGAGAATGATGTGATGGACAAGACCCAATCCTAAGCCTAGCACAAAGATCGTAGTTCGTATGCTAAAGCTTTTCTAATGTCAAGTATCATTTCCTTAGACCATGAGATTGTGCAACTCCCGGATACCGTAGGAATGCTTTAGGTGTACCAAACGTCACAACATAACTGGGTGGCTATAAAGGTGCACTACAGGTATCTCCGAAAGTGTCTGTTGGGTTGGCACGAATCGAGACTGGGATTTGTCACTCTGTGTAAATGGAGAGGTATCTCTGGTCCCACTCGGTAGGACATCATCATAATGTGCACAATGTGACCAAGGGGTTGATCACGGGATGATGTGTTACAGAATGAGTAAAGAGACTTGCCGGTAACAAGACTGAACAAGGTATCGGTATACCGACAATCGAATCTCAGGCAAGTACAATACCGTTAGACAAAGGGAATTGTATACGGGATCGATTGAGTCCTGACATCGTGGTTCATCCGATGAGATCATCGTGGAACATGTGGGAGCCAACATGGGTATCCATATCCCGCTGTTGGTTATTGACCGGAGAACGTCTTGGTCATGTTTGCATGGTTCCCGAATCCGTAGGGTCTACACACTTAAGGTTCGATGACGCTAGGGTTATTGTTGGGGAACGTTGCAGAAAATTAAAATTTTTCCTACGGTTTCACCAAGATCCATCTATGAGTTCATCTAAGCAACGAGTCAAGGGAGAGAGTTTGCATCTACATACCACTTGTAGATCGCGTGCGGAAGCTTGCAAGGTGATGATGTAGTCGTACTCGACGTGATTCGAATCACCGATGACCAAGTGCTGAACGGACAGCACCTCCGCGTTCAACACACGTACGGGACGGGAGACGTCTCCTCCTTCTTGATCCAGCAAGGGGAAGGAGAGGTTGAGGAAGACAGCTCCACCGGCAGCACGACGGCGTGGTGATGGTGGAGAGGCAGTACTCCGACAGGGCTTCGCCAAGCACACGACGGAAGAGGAGAGGTGTTGGGGAGGGGAGGGCTGCGCCTTGGAGGGTGGTACGGCTGCCCTCCCCTCACCCCTCTATTTATAGGGGGAAGGGAGAAGGGGGCCGGCCCCCTAGAACCCATCTAGGGGGGGTGCGGCGGCCTAGGGGAGAGGGGAGAGGGTGGCTTGCCCCCCAAGCCAAGGGGGGCGCCCCCTCTAGGGTTCCCCCTCAACCCTAGGCGCATGGGCCCAAGGGAGCGGGGTGCGGCCAGCCCACCAGGGGCTGGCTCCCTGCCCCACGCAGCCCATGTGCCCCCCCGGGAGGGGTGGCCCCTCCTGGTGGACCCCCGGAACCCTTCCGGTGGCCCCGGTACAATACCGGTATGACCCCGAAACTTCCCGGTGTCCGTTTAACAACTTCTCATATATAAATCTTTACCTCCGGACCCTTCCGGATCTCCTCGTGACGTCCAGGATTCCATCCGGGACTCCGAACAACATTCGGTAGTCACATACTAGTCTTCCTAATAACCCTAGCGTCACCGAACCTTAAGTGTGTAGACCCTACGGGTTCGGGAGACATGCAGACATGACCGAGACGCTCTCAGTCAATAACCAACAGCGGGATCTGGATACCCATGATGGCTCCCACATGCTCCTCGATGTTGTCATCGGATGAACCATGATGTCGAGGATTCGATCAAACCCTGTATGCAATTCCCTTTGTCAATCGGTACGTTACTTGCCCGAGACTCGATCGTCGGTATCCCAATACCTTGTTCAGTCTCGTTACCGGCAAGTCACTTTACTCGTACCGTAATGCATGATCCCGTGTCCAACACCTTGGTCACATTGAGCTCATTATGATGATGCATTACCGAGTGGGCCCAGAGATACCTCTCCATCATACGGAGTGACAAATCCCAGTCTCGATCCGTGTCAACCCAACAGATACTTTCGGAGATACCTGTAATGCACCTTTATAGTCACCCAGTTACGTTGTGACATTTGATACACCCAAGGCACTCTTACGGTATCCGGGAGTTACACGATCTCATGGTCGAAGGAAGAGATACTTGACACTGGCAAAGCTCTAGCAAAACGAACTACACGATCTTTTATGCTATGCTTAGGATTGGGTCTTGTCCATCACATCATTCTCCTAATGATGTGATCCCGTTATCAACGACATCCAATGTCCATAGTCAGGAAACCATGACTATCTGTTGATCACAACGAGCTAGTCAACTAGAGGCTCACTAGGGACATATTGTGGTCTAAGTATTCACACGTGTATTACGATTTCCGGATAATACAGTTATAGCATGAATAAAAGACATTTATCATGAACATTGAAATATAATAATACTTTTATTATTGCCTCTAGGGCATATTTCCAACAGTCTCCCACTTGCACTAGAGTCACCAATCTAGTTACATTGTGATGAATCGAACACCCATAGAGTTCTGGTGTTGATCATGTTTTGCACGCGAGAGAGGTTTAGTCAGTGGATCTGCGACATTCAGATCCGTGTGTACTTTGCAAATCTCTATGTCTCCATCTTGAACATTTTCACGGATGGAGTTGAAACGACGCTTGATGTGCCTGGTCTTCTTGTGAAACCTGGGCTCCTTGGCGAGGGCAATAGCTCCAGTGTTGTCACAGAAGAGTTTGATCGGCCCCGGCGCATTGGGTATGACTCCTAGGTCGGTGATGAACTCCTTCACCCAAATCGCTTCATGTGCTGCCTCCGAGGCCGCCATGTACTCCGCTTCACACGTAGATCCCGCCACGACGCTCTGCTTGCAGCTGCACCAGCTTACTGCTCCACCATTCAACATATACACGTATCCGGTTTGTGACTTAGAGTCATCCAGATCTGAGTCGAAGCTTACATCGACGTAACCCTTTACGACGAGCTCTTCGTCTCCTCCATAAACGAGAAACATGTCCTTCGTCCTTTTCAGGTACTTCAGGATATTCTTGACCGCTGTCCAGTGTTCCTTGCCGGGATTACTTTGGTATCTTGCTACCAAACTTACGGCAAGGTTTACATCGGGTCTGGTACACAGCATGGCATACATAATAGATCCTATGGCTGAAGCATAGGGGATGACACTCATCTCTTCTTTATCTTTTGCCGTGGTCGGTGACTGAGCCGAGCTCAATCTCACACCTTGTAACATAGGCAAGAACCCCTTCTTGGACTGATCCATTTTGAACCTCTTCAAAATCTTATCAAGGTATGTGCTTTGTGAAAGACCTATGAGGCGTCTCGATCTATCTCTATAGATCTTGATGCCTAATATATAAGCAGCTTCTCCAAGGTCCTTCATTGAAAAACACTTATTCAAGTAGGCCTTAATGCTGTCCAGAAATTCTATATTATGTCCCATCAAGAGTATGTCATCTACATATAATATGAGAAATGCTACAGAGCTCCCACTCACTTTCTTGTAAACGCAGGCTTCTCCATAAGTCTGCATAAACCCAAACGCTTTGATCATCTCATCAAAGCGAATGTTCCAACTCCGAGATGCTTGCACCAGTCCATAAATGGATCGCTGGAGCTTGCATACTTTGTTAGCGTTCCGAGGATCGACAAAACCTTCCGGCTGCATCATATACAGTTCTTCCTTAAGATGCCCGTTAAGGAATGCCGTTTTGACGTCCATTTGCCATATCTCATAATCATAGTATGCGGCAATTGCTAACATGATTTGGACGGACTTTAGCTTCGCTACGGGAGAGAATGTCTCGTCGTAGTCAATCCCTTGAACCTGTCGATAACCCTTAGCGACAAGTCGAGCTTTATAGATGGTGACATTACCATCCGCGTCTGTCTTCTTCTTAAAGATCCATTTGTTTTCTATCGCTTGCCGATCATCAGGCAAGTCTGTCAAAGTCCATACTTTGTTTTCATACATGGATTCTATCTCGGATTTCATGGCTTCAAGCCATTTGTTGGAATCCGGGCCCGCCATCGCTTCTTCATAGTTCGAAGGTTCATTGTTGTCTAACAACATGATTTCCAGGACAGGGTTGCCGTACCACTCTGGTGCGGAACGTGTCCTAATGGACCTACGAAGTTCAGCAGTAACTTGATCCGAAGTACCTTGATCATCATCATTGTTTTCCTCTTCAGTTGGTGTGGGCATCACAGGAACGGTTTCCTGTGCTGCGCCACTTTCCCGCTCAAGAGGTAGTACTTCATCGAGTTCTACTTTCCTCCCACTTACTTCTTTCGAGAGAAACTCTTTTTCCAGAAAGCATCCGTTCTTGGCAACAAAGATCTTGCCTTCGGATCTTAAGTAGAAGGTATACCCTACAGTTTCCTTAGGGTATCCTATGAATACACATTTTTCCGACTTGGGTTCGAGCTTTTCAGGTTGAAGTTTCTTGACATAAGCATCGCATCCCCAAACTTTTAGAAACGACAGCTTAGGTTTCTTTCCAAACCATAATTCATACGGTGTCATCTCAACGGATTTAGACGGTGCCCTATTTAAAGTGAATGTAGCTGTCTCTAGAGCGTATCCCCAAAATGATAGCGGTAAATCGGTAAGAGACATCATAGACCGCACCATATCCAATAGGGTGCGATTACGACGTTCGGACACACCGTTTCGCTGAGGTGTTCCAGGCGGCGTGAGTTGTGAAACGATTCCACATTTCCTTAAGTGTGTGCCAAATTCGTGACTTAAATATTCTCCTCCACGATCTGATCGTAGGCACTTTATCTTTCGGTCACGTTGATTCTCCACCTCATTCTGAAATTCCTTGAACTTTTCAAAGGTCTCAGACTTGTGTTTCATTAAGTAGACATACCCATATCTACTTAAGTCATCAGTGACAGTGAGAACATAACGATATCCTCCGCGAGCCTCAATGCTCATTGGACCGCACACATCGGTATGTATGATTTCCAATAAGTTGGTTGCTCGCTCCATTGTTCCGGAGAACGGAGTCTTGGTCATCTTGCCCATGAGGCATGGTTCGCACGTGTCAAACGATTCATAATCAAGAGACTCTAAAAGTCCATCGGCATGGAGCTTCTTCATGCGCTTGACACCAATGTGACCAAGGCGGCAGTGCCACAAGTATGTGGGACTATCGTTATCAACTTTACATCTTTTGGCATCTACACTATGAACATGTGTAATATTACGCTCGAGATTCATTAAGAATAAACCATTGACCATCGGAGCATGACCATAAAACATATCTCTCATATAAATCGAACAACCATTATTCTCAGACTTAAATGAGTAGCCATCTCGTATTAAACGAGATCCAGATACAATGTTCATGCTCAAACTTGGCACTAAATAACAATTATTAAGGTTCAAAACTAATCCCGTAGGTAAATGTAGAGGCAGCGTGCCGACGGCGATCACATCGACTCTGGAACCATTCCCGACGCGCATCGTCACCTCGTCCTTCGCTAGTCTCCGTTTATTCCGCAGCTCCTGCTGTGAGTTACAAATATCAGCAACGGCACCGGTATCAAATACCCAGGAGTTACTACGAGTACTGGTAAGGTACACATCAATCACATGTATATCAAATATACCTTTGGTGTTGCCGGCCTTCTTATCCGCTAAGTATTTGGGGCAGTTCCGCTTCCAGTGACCCTTCCCCTTGCAATAAAAGCACTCAGTCTCAGGCTTGGGTCCATTCTTTGACTTCTTCCCGGTAACTGGCTTACCAGGCGCGGCAACATCTTTGCCGTCTTTCTTGAAGTTCTTCTTACCCTTGCCCTTCTTGAACTTAGTGGTCTTATTGATCATCAACACTTGATGTTCTTTCTTGATTTCAGCCTCTGCTGACTTCAGCATCGAGAACACTTCAAGAATGGTCTTTTCCATCCCCTACATGTTGTAGTTCATCACAAAGCTCTTGTAGCTTGGTGGGAGCGACTGGAGGATTCTGTCAATGACTGCCTCATCTGGGAGGTTAATGTTCAGCTGGGTCATACGGTTGTGCAACCCAGACATCTTCAGGATGTGCTCACTGACAGAACTGTTTTCCTCCATCTTACAACTGTAGAACTTGTCGGAGACATCATATCTCTCGACCCGGGCATGAGCTTGAAAAACTAGTTTCAGCTCTTCGAACATCTCATATGCTCCGTGGTGCTCAAAACGCTTTTGGAGCCCCGGTTCTAAGCTGTAAAGCATGCCGCACTGAACGAGGGAGTAATCATCAGCACGAAACTGCCAAGCATTCATAATGTCTTGGTTCTCTGGGACGGGAGCGTCACCTAGTGGTCCTTCTAGGACATATTGTTTCCTGGCAGCTATGAGGATGATCCTCAGGTTCCGGACCCAGTCCGTATAGTTGCTGCCATCATCTTTCAGCTTGGTTTTCTCTAGGAACGCGTTGAAGTTCATGTTGACATGAGCGTTGGCCATTGATCTACAAGACATATTTGCAAAGGTTTTAGACTAAGTTCATGATAATAAAGTTCTAATCAAATTATGAACTCCCACTTAGATTAGACATCCCTTTAGTCATCTAAGTGTTACATGATCCGAGTCGACTAGCCCGTGTCCGATCATCACGTGAGACGGACTAGTCATCGTCGGTGAACATTCTCATGTTGATCGTATCTTCCATACGATTCGTGTTCGACCTTTCGGTCTCCGTGTTCCGAGGCCATGTCTGCACATGCTAGGCTCGTCAAGTTAACCCTAAGTGTTTTCGTTGTGTAAAACTGTCTTACACCCGTTGTATGTGAACGTAAGAATCCATCACACCCGATCATCACGTGGTGCTTAGAAGCGACGAACTGTAGCAACGGTGCACAGTTAGGGGAGAACACTTCTTGAAATTTTATAAGGGATCATCTTATTTACTACCGTCGTCCTAAGTAAACAAGATGCATAAACATAATAAACATCACATGCAATTATATATTTGTGACATGATATGGCCAATATCATATAGCTCCATTGATCTTCATCTTCGGGGCTCCATGATCATCTTGTCACCGGCTTGACACCATGATCTCCATCATCATGATCTCCATCATCGTGTCTTCATGAAGTTGTCACACCAACGACTACTTCTACTTCTATGACTAACGTTTAGCAATAAAGTAAAGTAGTTTACATGGCGTTATTCAATGACACACAGGTCATACAAAAAATAAAGACAACTCCTATGGCTCCTGCCGGTTGTCATACTCATCGACATGCAAGTCGTGAATCCTATTACAAAGAACATGATCTCATACATCACAATTCATCATTCATCACAACTTCTGGCCATATCACATCACATGATCAATCGCTGCAAAAACAAGTTAGACGTCCTCTAATTGTTGTTGCATCTTTTACGTGGCTGCAATTGGGTTCTAGCAAGAACGTTTTCTTACCTACGAATCACCACAACGTGATTTTGTCAACTTCTATTTACCCTTCATAAGGGCCCTGTTCATCGATTCCGCTCCAACTAAAGTGGGAGAGACAGACACCCGCCAGCCACCTTATGCAACTAGTGCATGTCAGTCGGTGGAACCGGTCTCACGTAAGCGTACGTGTAAGGTTCGTCCGGGCCGCTTCATCCCACAATACCGTTGAGCAAGAAAAGACTAGTAGAGGCAAGTAAGATGACAAAATCCACGCCCACAACAAAATTGTGTTCTACTCGTGCAAAGAGAACTACGCATAAAACTGGCTCATGATGCCACTGTTGGGGAACGTTGCAGAAAATTAAAATTTTTCCTACGGTTTCACCAAGATCCATCTATGAGTTCATCTAAGCAACGAGTCAAGGGAGAGAGTTTGCATCTACATACCACTTGTAGATCGCGTGCGGAAGCTTGCAAGGTGATGATGTAGTCGTACTCGACGTGATTCGAATCACCGATGACCAAGTGCTGAACGGACAACACCTCCGCGTTCAACACACGTACGGGACGGGAGACGTCTCCTCCTTCTTGATCCAGCAAGGGGAAGGAGAGGTTGAGGAAGACAGCTCCACCGGCAGCACGACGGCGTGGTGATGGTGGAGAGGCAGTACTCCGACAGGGCTTCGCCAAGCACACGACGGAAGAGGAGAGGTGTTGGGGAGGGGAGGGCTGCGCCTTGGAGGGTGGTACGGCTGCCCTCCCCTCACCCCTCTATTTATAGGGGGAAGGGAGAAGGGGGCCGGCCCCCTAGAACCCATCTAGGGGGGGTGCGGCGGCCTAGGGGAGAGGGGAGAGGGTGGCTTGCCCCCCAAGCCAAGGGGGGCGCCCCCTCTAGGGTTCCCCCTCAACCCTAGGCGCATGGGCCCAAGGGAGGGGGGTGCGGCCAGCCCACCAGGGGCTGGCTCCCTGCCCCATGCAGCCCATGTGGCCCCCCGGGAGGGGTGGCCCCTCCCGGTGGACCCCCGGAACCCTTCCGGTGGCCCCGGTACAATACCGGTATGACCCCGAAACTTCCCGGTGTCCGTTTGACAACTTCCCATATATAAATCTTTACCTCCGGACCCTTCCGGATCTCCTCGTGATGTCCAGGATTCCATCCGGAACTCCGAACAACATTCGGTAGTCACATACTAGTCTTCCTAATAACCCTAGCGTCACCGAACCTTAAGTGTGTAGACCCTACGGGTTCGGGAGACATGCAGACATGACCGAGACGCTCTCAGTCAATAACCAACAGCGGGATCTGGATACCCATGATGGCTCCCACATGCTCCTCGATGTTGTCATCGGATGAACCACGATGTCGAGGATTCGATCAAACCCTGTATGCAATTCCCTTTGTCAATCGGTACGTTACTTGCCCGAGACTCGATCGTCGGTATCCCAATACCTTGTTCAGTCTCGTTACCGGCAAGTCACTTTACTCGTACCGTAATGCATGATCCCGTGTCCAACACCTTGGTCACATTGAGCTCATTATGATGATGCATTACCGAGTGGGCCCAGAGATACCTCTCCGTCATACGGAGTGACAAATCCCAGTCTCGATCCGTGTCAACCCAACAGCTACTTTCGGAGATACCTGTAATGCACCTTTATAGTCACCCAGTTACGTTGTGACGTTTGATACACCCAAGGCACTCTTACGGTATCCGGGAGTTACACGATCTCATGGTCGAAGGAAGAGATACTTGACACTGGCAAAGCTCTAGCAAAACGAACTACACGATCTTTTATGCTATGCTTAGGATTGGGTCTTGTCCATCACATCATTCTCCTAATGATGTGATCCCGTTATCAACGACAACCAATGTCCATAGTTAGGAAACCATGACTATCTGTTGATCACAACAAGCTAGTCAACTAGAGGCTCACTAGGGACATATTGTGGTCTAAGTATTCACACGTGTATTACGATTTCCGGATAATACAGTTATAGCATGAATAAAAGACATTTATCATGAACATTGAAATATAATAATACTTTTATTATTGCCTCTAGGGCATATTTCCAATAGTTATAAAGGAAGTTTGTATGTGGTTACCGAATCGGAGTCCCGGATGAGATCCCAGACGTCACGAGGAGTTCCGGAATGGTCCGGAGGTAAAGATTTATATATGGAAAGTTGTTGTTCGGGTTCCGGAAAAAGTTCGGTTTTTTTCGGTATTGTACCGGGAAGCTTCCAGAAGGTTCCGGAGGATTCCGGAGGGGTCCGGAGGTCCGGAAATTGTTCCACCACGTCCAATACAGCAGCATGGGCTGTATGGGGGCGCCCTAGCCTTAATGGGCCAGGGGCACCAGCCCCCCCAAGGCCCATGCGCATGGGAGAGGGGAAACCCTAAGGGGGAGGGCCTCCACTTGACTTGGGAGGCACTCCTCCCCCCCTTGGCCGCCGCCCCCTCCTTAGATTGGATCTGAGGGGGCCGGCCCCCTCTCCCTTGCCCCTATATATATGTGGGGGGTGGGAGGGCAGCCGCACCCCAAGTTCTAGTGCAGCCCTTACCCTCTCCCAATTACTCCTCCTCTCCCGCGGTGCTTGGCGAAGCCCTGCAGGATTGCCACGCTCCTCCATCACCACCACGCCGTTGTGCTGCTGCTGGATGGAGTCTTCCTCAACCTCTCCCTCTCTCCTTGCTGGATCAAGGCATGGGAGACGTCACCGGGCTGTACGTGTGTTGAACGCGGAGGTGCCGTCCGTTCGGCACTAGGATCTCCGGTGATTTGGATCACGACGAGTACGACTCCTTCAACCCCGTTCTCTTGAACGCTTCCGCTTAGCGATCTACAAGGGTATGTAGATGCACTCTCCTTCCCCTCGTTGCTGGTTTCTCCTAAGATAGATCTTGGTGACACGTAGGAAAATTTTGAATTTCTGCTACGTTCCCCAACAAGAAGGTTGCGGATCGCAAGGTTGTCGAACTCCTTCCCATTGTCTGTTTGCAACGCATGAATGGGACGTCCAAATTGCATGGAGACATAGGAGTAGAAAGCGGTGAGAGTGGCAACAAAGTCCGACTTTCGCCGCAGCAGGAAGGTCCACAGATAGTGCGAAAAATCCTCAAGTATGACAAGTCAATAAAGATAGCCTGTGTTACTTGCAACAGGAGAGGTCCAAACATCACTATGAATTAACTCAGACGGGTATGATGCGACATGCGAGGAAGTGCTAAAAGGAAGACGAACATGTTTGCCGAGACGACAAGCATGACAAGTGTGATCGTCGATCTTATTACACGTGAATGAAAAACTCCAAAGAATATGACGAAGGGTGGCGATGTTGGGATGACCGAGACGAGCGTGCCAAAGGTCCACTCCGTCGGAAAGCGCCATGGGTGCAGCAATGGAGGAGGTAGATGAGTGGACCGGGTAAATCTCATCGGGGCTGTCACAGCAGTGGAGCACCATCCGGGTACGGACATCCATGACAGAAAAGCCAAACATGTCAAATTCAACGGTAACAGGATTTTCACGTGTAAGAGAACGAACGGAAACAAGATTTTTAATGATGTCAGGAGAAACAAGCACATTAGAAAGATATAATGGCATAGAGTTAGAAGGAAAAGCAGCATGGCCGACATGATTAATGGGATGGAAGAACCGTCACCCACGGTAGTGCGAGCAGCGGTGTGAAAAGGGTGAGCGGCAAGAAGGTTACCGGGGTTGGCGGCCATGTGAGTCGTGGCTCCGGTGTCCATATACCAGCCGCCACCGCCAGTGTACTGCTGCGGCGTGAGGCGGTGTGGAGAGCCACTAGGAGCACAGGGTCCCAAGGCGCCGGTGGGAGGGCCGGGGCGAACGACGCCGGTTGAGGTGGTGGCGCCACAAACCCACCGGCCGGAGGTAGCCCATAGGCCGTAGAGCGGCGCGGGCTGGTACACCTGAGGGGCCGCGTACAGAGCCTAATGAGGACCGGACGGGCGCCAAAGGAGCCGCGGACGGGGGCACTCGGTATAGGCATGGAATACACGTGCACAACCCCCGTCCAAGGGCTCTGGCCGGCCTGCCAGGGCGCCGGCGGTAACTGGTGCTGCGGCTGAAGCAGTGCCCCACCATGGGCAGCCGGCTACTGCTGCTTGCGGCCACCTCGGCCGCGACGCCCGCCCTGACGCTGCTGCTGCTCGGCGGGGGGCGGAGGGGCCTGCGACGGCGCCGGGTAGGGGAACCCGGGCAGCGGCGGCGCCTGGAAGGGGCCCAGGGCGGGCCGCGACGGTGGGGCCGGGGCGGTGGGCGGTGCACCGCCACAGGTACCGGCGGTGAGCGCCGTGTGGGTGGACCGGGTGCGCGACATCCGCATCCTCCGCTCCTCCAGCTTCAGGTACGCGACGATCTTGGGGAAGGTCGGGTTGGTGATGAGGGGGATGTTGGAGGCGGCGTTCCCGAAATCTTCGTTCAGGCCGGCGATGAGGGTGCTGAGGAGAAGCTCATCGGAGACCTTCTCGCCGAGGTCACGGAGCTCGTCAACAAGCTTCTTGAGGCGCATGCAATAATCGACAACAGACGAGTCAAGCTGCTGGCACCCAAAAAGCTCACCGTGCAAGAAAACCTTGCGTTGGAGCGCGTTGTCGGTGAAGAGGCCGTTGAGCTTGGTCCAAACGGCGTGAGCGTCATCGTCGGTGGAGACCACCGTGTGGAAGAGGTCCTTCGAGATGGTGGTGTAGAACCAACGAATGAGAGTGGCGTCGATGGACGTCCACTCCTCATCGTCCTCCATGAAGTGGGAGTCCACGGAGCCATCGATGTGATCCCGGAGATTATACTCACGGAACACGAGGGAGAAGTACGTCTTCCAGGCATAGTACGTGGAGGTGAGGTGGTCGAGGACGACGGGAACCCGTGCGAGGATGTTGAGGTTGTGGATGACGACGGGATCGGGGCCTTCGACCGGGTTGGTACGGCGGCTGCAGGTGGTACCGGTGGAACCGGGGGAGGCCATGGCCGAGAGGGGTGGTGCGGCGGCGCGTGTGCGGCGGCGCGGCAGGGAAGAAGGCGGCACGGCTGGTGGCGGCGCAGCGGGGGCGGGCGGAAGCGCGAGCGACAGCGGCACATCGGGGCGGCGGCGTGGCGGCGAAGGGTCGGGGCGGCAGCGGCAACACGAGGTGGCGGCAGCGGCGGCGATGGGATCACGGCAGCGGCGGCGATGGGATCACGGCAGCGGCGGCGGCGACACGGGTTAGGGTTAGGATCATAGCTTTGATACCATGTTGGAAACGATTGTTTTGGCAATGCTTCATGATGTATTGATCGGTGCAAAGCGCACGTATATATGAAGTACAAAGTGGACCACAACCTCAACAATACAATGATTAGGAGGACGACCAGGTTATACAATATACATACACAAACCATATATTTAAAAGGATGTTTTGTTTGCTTGAAGATTCACGCTGGGTGTTGGGTGTCCTTGTTTCAACCTGTCTACGTACTGGGCCTTTTTTATTTGAGAGGCTGGCAGCGGCAGTGCGTGCTTTTCACTACGTGGGCTGTGGCTAATTAACATTCCGATCTATGTTGTGGGATGTAGCTTTGTGGTTCTTTCTTTTGTCCTTTTCTGTTTTTACTTTCTCATACGTCTTCCATGTAAAACTTTGTATTTACCCCTTAAAAAATTGTAAAACTTTATATTTTCTTTCTTCCTCTAGTTTTTTGTTGGGCTTGTGCGCCATGTATGTAGAGAGGAAGGAAGTTACTGGGGCAGCTCACTCTGTGTGTATACACGTATACTTGTATTTTCCTTATTTCATTACTTTATTTTTAATTTTTTGTATGTCTAGCGTTTTCCCCTTCTTTTTATTTGTTTTTTGTATTTTCCTTATTTCATTACTTTATTTTTATTTTCTATTTCTTCTTTGGTAAACATGGAACTATTAAATTTTTGAAGAATATACATTTTGACATGCATTACCAATTTTTATTCCCACATGTAGTTGTCCTAATTTTTTATTCTAAGATGGTGTTGCCTTTTCAACATGGACTTTTGTTTTATTTGCTTTATTCGTATCTTGCCTTTTTTAAAATCTTTTTTACTTTGTTTCGTTCATATATTACCCAAAAATACATTTTCATCGTGTTTATATACTCTGTTTTCTCTCTCACTATGTCAGGTTGATAGAGAAGTAGTTGTTGTATGTGTCAGGTGTATGCTTGACATGGGGTGTTTTATGATTTAACTTATTTTTGTTTATTTTAATTTTCTTATTTCTAGTCCAGGCGGAAAAAACAACCAACACGAAATAGCCATGCTCAGTTGCACTTCTTGGTCCCGACGCGCAACTGCAAGCGTCCTAATCCGCATGCACCTGCAAAAGGTATAACACAACCGCCAATAAGGGGTGCGATGTTTGGGAGCGGTACCCGTCCGCAGGGGGTGTTTTTTATTATGATGTTTTTTGTACCAGGATTGCTAAAACTCAGTCAACTGAGTTTTAACAAAGTTTCAATCGACAGTGACAGTTAGACATTTCATGGTTCAAGATTCGCGCAGCTCGCTATCTTGTTTTTGAATCAGTCTGTTAAGGCACACGACCTACACGTCTTTCTTTTTTATGATAGTATTGCTTTATGTGCAATGGGCTGGGCTTGACTTGTTGCGGGCGGATCTTTTTATTTTGGTTGGGCTTTTTCCTTTCGTTTTTGTGGACTGCATTTTTTTCTTCTATTTTTGTTCTTTCTTTTTATTTTTTAAGTGTTGTTTAACAAAAAATATTCTTCTGTATTCCTTGTGATGTTTTTTTTTCAATTTTTATTTTCATCTTTTTCTTGTTTTTTTATTTTAAAACATTTTTCTTTGCTAATGTTACAATTCTTGCTACTTATAAAATAAGCTTAAAAAAGAAATATTGCTATCTGTTGCATAATCACCCTCAATTGTACCTCCGTGTATTTTCAACACGACTGCAATTTAATGTTGTTTTTTCGGGAAGGGGGGGCACTTCTATGTCTACTACGTGCCACACGACATTTGCATCTCTGGCTCTCTGCCACTAGGCACGAAACTTCAAATGTCTGACCTACTGCAACTTTATGGTGTTTTTTGTCAGGAGGGGCAGTTACATATTTGCACTAGGCATGCAACTACACGTATCGTGTCGCCCTCGACTGCAATTTCATGTCTACAACGCGACTGCAATTCTATGGTGTTTTCTCAAGAGGGAGCAATTGCATATCTGCCAGTAGGCACACAACTACAAGTGTAGCTCGTTACTGCAACTCTATGGTGTTTTGTCGAGAAGGGCAGTTGCATATCTGCCATTAGGCATGCAACTGCAAGTTCGCCCCGACTGCAACTGCATGTCTTCAATGCGACTGCGACTCTATGGTGTTTTGTCGATTGGGGCAATTGTATGTCTGCCATTAGGCACGCAACTGCAAGTGTCTCCCCCTAATGCAACTCGGTGGTGTTTTGTCGGGAGTGGCAGTTGCATGTCTGTTACTAGGCATGCAATTGCAAGTGTCACCCTCGACCGCAATTGCATGTCCTCAATGCGATTGCAACTCTGTGGTGTTTTTTCGGGCAGGGCAGTTGCATCTCTGCCACTAGGCACGCAACTACAAGTGTTATCCCCGACTGCAAGTCAATGGTGTTTGTCGGGAGAGCAGTTGCATGTGTGCCACTAGCATGCAACTACATGTCTTCAATATGACTACAACTCTATGGTGTTTTCTCAAGAGCGACAGTTGCATGTCTGTCACTAGGCATGCAACTACAACCGTTGCCCTCGACTGCAATTGCATGTATTTAACGCGACTACAACTCTATGGTGTTTTGTCAAGAGAGGCAGTTGCATGTCTATCACTAAGCATGAAACTGCAAGTGTCGCCCCTTACTGTAACTCGACCGTGTTTTGTCGGGAGCAGAAATTGCATGTCTGCTACTAGGCATGCAACTGCAAGTGTCGTCCCTGACTGCAATTGCTGTTGGAAATATGCCCTAGAGGCAATAACAAATTAGTTATTATTATTATATTTCCTTGTTCATGATAATCGTTTATTATCCATGCTATAATTGTATTGATAGGAAACTCAGATACATGTGTGGGTACATAGACAACACCATGTCCCTAGTAAGCCTCTAGTTGACTAGCTCATTGATCAATAGATGGTTACGGTTTCTTGACCATGGACATTGGATGCCGTTGATAACGGGATCACATCATTAGGAGAATGATGTGATGGACAAGTCCCAATCCTAAGCCTAGCACAAAGATCGTGTAGTTCGTATGCTAAAGCTTTTCTAATGTCAAGTATCATTTCCTTAGACAATGAGATTGTGCAACTCCCGGATACCGTAGGAATGCTTTGGGTGTACCAAACGTCACAACGTAACTCGATGGCTATAGAGGTGCACTAACGGGTATCTCCAAAAGTGTCTGTTGGGTTGGCATGAATCGAGACTGGGATTTGTCACTCCGTGTGACGGAGAGGTATCTCCGGGCCCACTCGGTAGGACATCATCATAATGTGCACAATGTGACCAAGGGGTTGATCATGGGATGATGTATTACAGAACGAGTAAAGAGACTTGCCGGTAACGAGATTGAACAAGGTATCGGGATACCGATGATCGAATCTCGGGCAAGTACTATACCGCTAGACAAAGGGAATTGAATACAGGATTGATTGAATCCTTGACACCGTGGTTCATCCGATGAGATCATCGTGGAACATGTGGGAGCCAACATGGGTATCCAGATCCCCCTGTTGGTTATTGGCCGGAGAGTTGTCTCGGTCATGTCTACGTGTCTCCCGAACCCGTAGGGTCTACACACTTAAGGTTCGATGACGCTAGGGTTATAGGGAATAGATGTACGTGGTTACCGAATGTTGTTCGGAGTCCTGGATGAGATCCTGGACGTCATGAGGAGTTCCGGAATGGTCCGGAGGTAAAGATTTATATATGGGAAGTCCTGTTTTGGTCACCGGAAAACTTTCGGGTGCTATCGCTAACGTACCGGGACCACCGGGAGGGTCCCGGGGGTCTACCAAGTGGGGCCACCGGCCCCAGAGGGCTGCGTGGACCAAGTGTGGGAGGGGACCAGCGCCAGGTGGGCTGGTGCACCCCCTCACCAGGGCCCAAGGCGCCTAGGATTTGGGGGAACCCTAAAAGGGGGCGCCCCCCTTGCCTTGGGGGGCAAGGCAACCCTCCTGGCCGCTGCCCCCTCCTCAGATTGGATCTGAGGGGGCCGGCCCCCTCTCCCTTGCCCCTATATATATGCGGGGGGTGGAAGGGCAGCCGCAACCAAGTTCTGGCGCAGCCCTTCCCCTCTCCCAAGTCCTCCTCCTCTCCCGCGGTGCTTGGCGAAGCCCTGCAGGATTGCCACGCTCCTCCACCACCACCATGTCGTCGTGCTGCTGTTGGACGGAGTCTTCCCCAACCTCTCCCTCTCTCCTTGCTGGATCAAGGCATGGGAGACGTCACTGGGCTGCATGTGTGTTTAACACGGAGGTGCCGTCCGTTCGGCACTAGGATCATCGGTGATTTGGATCACGACGAGTACGACTCCATCAACCCCGTTCACTTGAACGCTTCCGCTTAGCAATCTACAAGGGTATGTAGATTCACTCTCCTTTTCATCGTTGCTAGATTACTCCATAGATTGATCTTGGTGATGCGTATTTTTTTTTTGATTTCTGCTACGATCCTCAATGGTGGCATCATGAGCTAGGTCTATGCGTAATTTCTATGCACGAGTAAAACACAAGTTGTTGTGGGCGTTGATTTTGTTCAATATGCTTACCGTTACTAGTCCAATCTTGTTTCGACGGTATTGTGGGATGAAGCGGCCCGGACCGACCTTACACGTACACTTATGTGAGACAGGTTCCACCGACTGACATGCACTTGTTGCATAAGGTGGCTAGCGGGTGCCAGTCTCTCTCACTTTAGTCGGATCGGATTCGATGAAAAGGGTCCTTATGAAGGGTAAATAGCAATTGACATATCACGTTGTGGTCTTGCGTAAGTAAGAAACGTTCTTGCTAGAAACCCATAGCAGCCATGTAAAACATGCAAACAACAATTAGATGACGTCTAACTTGTTTTTGCAGGGTATGCTATGTGATGTGATATGGCCAAAAGAATGTGATGAATGATATGCGATGTATGAGATTGATCATGTTCTTGTAATAGAAATCACGACTTGCATGTCGATGAGTATGACAACCGACAGGAGCCATAGGAGTTGTCTTAATTTTTTGTATGACCTGCGTGTCATTGAACAACGCCATGTAATTACTTTACTTTATTGCTAACCGGTAGCCATAGTAGTAGAAGTAATAGTTGGCGAGACAACTTCATGGAGACACGATGATGGAGATCATGATGATGGAGATCATGGTGTCATGCCAGTGACGATGATGATCATGGAGCCCCGAAGATGGAGATCAAAAGGAGCAAAATGATATTGGCCATATCATGTCACTTTTGATTGCATGTGATGTTTATCATGTTTTTGCATCTTATTTTCTTAGAACGACGGTAGTAAATAAGATGATCCCTCATTAAAATTTCAAGAAAGTGTTCCCCCTAACTGTGCACCGTTGCGAAAGTTCGTTTTTTCGAAGCACCACGTGATGATCGGGTGTGATAGATTCTAACGTTCACATACAACAGGTGTAAGCCAGATTTACACACGCGAAACACTTAGGTTGACTTGTCGAGCCTAGCATGTACATACATGGCCTCGGAACACAAGAGACCGAAAGGTCGAGCATGAGTCGTATGGTAGATACGATCAACATGAAGATGTTCACCGATGATGACTAGTCCGTCTCACGTGATGATCGGACACGGCCTAGTTGACTCGGATCATGTAATCACTTAGATGACTAGAGGGATGTCTATCTGAGTGGGAGTTCATAAGATGAACTTAATTATCATGAAAAAAGTCAAAAGGTCATTGCAAATTATGTCGTAAGCTCGCGCTTTAGTTCTACTGTTTAGATATGTTCCTAGAGAAAATTCAGTTGAAAGTTGATAGTAGCGATTTTGCGGACTAGGTCCGTAAACTAAGGGTTGTCCTCGTTGCTTCGAAGAAGGCTTATGTACTTAATGCGCCGCTCAGTGTGCTGAACCTTGAACATCGTTTGTGGATGTTGCGAACATCTGACACACACGTTTTGATAACTACGTGATAGTTTAGTAATGTTAAACGGTTTAGAGCTGAGGCACCGAAGATGATTTCTAAACGTCGCGGAACATATGAGATGTTTCGAGGGCTGAAATTGGGATTTCAGGCTCGTGCCCACATCAAGAGGTATAAGACCTCCGACGAGTTTCTTAGCCTGCAAACTAAGGGAGAAAAGCTCAATCGTTGAGCTTGTGCTCAGATTGTCTGAGTACCACAATGACTTGAATCAAGTGGGAGTTGATCTTTCAGATGAGATAGTGATGTTTCTCCAAAGTCATTGCCACCAAGCTGCTTGAGCTTCGTGATGAACTATAACATACCAGGGATAGATATTATGATCCTTGAGATATTCGCGATGTTTGACACCGCGAAAGTAGAAATCAAGAAGGAGCATCAATTGTTGATGGTTGGTGAAACCACTAGTTTCAAAAAGGGGCAAGGGAAAGAAGGGATACTTCATGAAATGGCAAATCAGCTGCTGCTCTAGTGAAGAAACCCAAGGTTGAACCCAAACCCGAGACTAAGTGCTTCTGTAATAAGGGGAATAGCCACTGGAGCAGAATTACCCTAGATACTTGGTAGATGAGAAGGCTGGCAAGGTCGATAGAAGTATATTGGATATACATTATGTTAATGTGTACTTTACTAGTACTCCTAGTAGCACCAGGGTATTAGATACCGGTTCGGTTGCTAAGTGTTAGTAACTCGAAATAAAAGGCTGCGGAGTAAACAGAGACTAGCTAAAGGTGAGCTGGCGATATGTGTTGGAAGTTTTTCCAAGCTTGATGTGATCAAGAATCGCACGCTCCCTCTACCATCGAGATTAGTGTTAAACCTAAATAATTGTTATTTGGTGTTTGCGTTGAGCATAGACATGATTGGATTATGTCTATCGCAATACGATAATTCATTTAAGGAGAATAATGGTTACTCTGTTTATTTGAATAATACCATCAATGGTCTTGCACCTAAAATGAATGGTTTATTGAATCTCGATCGTAGTGATACACATGTTCATGCCAAAAGATATAAGATAGTAATGATAGTACCACCTACTTGTGGCACTGCCATGTAAGTCATATCGGTATAAAACGCATGAAGAAGCTCCATGTTGATGGATCTTTGGACTCACTCGTTTTTGAAAAGTTTGAGACATGCGAACCATGTCTATTGGTGTATATGCATGAAGAAACTCCATGCAAATGGACCGTTTGGACTCACTTGATTTTGAATCACTTGAGACATGCAAATCATACCACATGGGCAAGATGACTGAAAGCCTTGTTTTCAGTGAAATGGAACAAGAAAGCAACTTGTTGGAAGTAATACATTTTGATGTGTGCAGTCCAATGAGTGCTGAGGTACGCAGTGGATATCGTTATGTTCTTACTTCACAGATGATTTGAGTAGATACTGAGTATATTTACTTGATGAAACACAATTTTGAATTATTGAATGGTTCGAGTAATTTTAGAGTGAAGTTGAAGATCATCGTGACAAGAGGATAAAATGTCTATGATATGATCATAGAGATGAGTATCTGAGTTACGAGCTTTGGCACGCAATTAAGACATTGTGGAAATTGTTTCACAATTAATACCGCCTGGAACACCATAGTGTGATGGTGTGTCCGAACATCATAGTTGCACCCTATTGGATATGGTGCGTACCATGATGTCTCTTATCGAATTACCACTATCGCTCATGGGTTAGGAATTAGAGACAACCACATTCACTTTAAATAGGGCACCATGTAACTCCTTTTGAGACGACACGTATGAACTATGGTTTGGAGAAACCTAAGTTGTCGTTCCTTAAAAGTTTGGGGTTGCGACGCTTATGTGAAAAAGTTTCAGGTTGATAAGCTCGAACCCAAAGAGGATAAATGCATCTTCATATGACACCCAAAGATAGTTGGGTATACCTCCTATCTCAGATTCGGAAGCAAAAGGAATTGTTTCTACTAACGGGTCCTATCTCGAGGAAAAGTTTCTCTCGAAAGAATTGAGTGGGAGGATAGTGGAGACTTGATGAGGTTATTGAACCGTCACTTCAACTAGTGTGTAGCAGGGCACAGGAAGTTGTTCCTGTGGTACCTATACCAATTGAAGTGGAAGCTTATGATAATGATCATGAAACTTCGGATCAAGTCAATACCAAACCTCGTAGGTCGACAAGGATGCGTACTACTTCAGAGTGGTACGTAATCCTGTCTTAGGAGGTCATGTTGCTAGACAACAATGAACCTACGAGCTATGGAGAAGCGATGGTGGGCCCGGATTCCGGCAAATGGCTCGAGGCCATAAAATCTGAGAGAGGATCCATGTATGAAAACAAAGTGTAGACTTTGGCAGAACTACCCGATGGTCGTAAGGCTGTTGAGTACAGATGGATTTTAGAAGGAAGACGGACAATGATGGTAAGTATCACCATTAAGAAAGCTCGACTTGTTGTTAAGATGTTTTTCGACAAGTTCAAGGAGTTGACTACGGTGAGGCTTTCTCACTCGTAGCGATGCTAAGAGTCTGTTGGAATTGGATTAGCAGTTACTGCATTATTTATGAAATCTTGCAGATAGGATGTCAAAAACATTGTTTCCTCGACAATTTTCTTGAGGAAAGGTTGTATGTGATACAACCAGAAGGTTTTGACAATCCTGAAAGACGCTAACAAGTATGCAAAGCTCCAGCAATCCTTCTAAGGACTGGAGTAAGCATCTCGGAGTTGGAATGTACGCTTTGATGAGATGATCAAAGATTTTGGATTTATACAAAGTTTATGAGAAACTTGTATTTCCAAAGAAGTGAGTGGGAGCACTATAGAATTTCTGATGAGTATATGTTGCTAACATATTGTTGATCAGAAATGTTGTAGAATTTCTGGAAAACATATAGGGTTATTTGAAAAGTGTTTTTCAAGGGAAAACCTGGATTAAGCTACTTGAACATTGAGCATCAAGATCTATGAGGATGGATAAAAAACGCTTAATGGTACTTTCAAATGAGCACATACCTTGACATGATCTTGAAGGTGTTCAAGATGGATTAGTCAAAGAAGGAGTTCTTTCCTGTGTTGTAAGGTATGAAGTTAAGACTTAAAGCTCGACCATGGCAGAAGAGAGAGAAAGGACGAAGGTCGTCCCCTATGCTTTAGACATAGGCTCTATAGTATGCTATGCTGAGTACCGCACCTGATGTGTGCCTTGCCACGTGTCTGGCAAAGGGGTACAAGAGTGATCCAGGAATGGATCATTGGACAGCGGTCAAAATTGTCCTTGGAGTAATAAGGACATGTTTCTCGATTATGGAGGTGATAAAGAGTTCGGCGTAAAGGGTTACGTCGATGCAAGCTTTAACACCTATCCGAATGACTCTGAGTAGCAAACCAGATACGTATAGTGGAGCAACCATTTGGAATAGCTCCAAGTGGAGCATAGAAGCAGCATTTACAATATGACCTAGAGATTTGCGAAGTACATACAGATCTGAATGTTGCAGACCCGTTGACTAAAACCTCTCTCACAAGCAAAACATGATCAAACCCCAGAACTCATTGAGTCTTAATCACATGATGATGTGAACTAGTTTATTGACACTAGTAAACTCTTTGGATGTTGGTCACATGGCGATGTGACCTGTGAGTGTTAATCACCTGGCGATGTGAACTAGATTATTGACTCTAGTGCAAGTGGGAGACTGTTGGAAATATGCCCTAGAGGCAATAATAAATTAGTTATTATTATTATATTTCCTTGTTCATGATAATCGTTTATTATCCATGCTATAATTGTATTGATAGGAAACTCAGATACATGTGTGGGTACATAGACAACACCATGTCCCTAGTAAGCCTCTAGTTGACTAGCTCGTTGATCAATAGATGGTTATGGTTTCTTGACCATGGACATTGGATGTCGTTGATAACGGGACCACATCATTATGAGAATAATGTGATGGACAAGACCCAATCCTAAGCCTAGCACAAAGATCGTGTAGTTCGTATGCTAAAGCTTTTCTAATGTCAAGTATCATTTCCTTAGACCATGAGATTGTGCAACTCCCGGATACCGTAGGAATGCTTTGGGTGTACCAAATGTCACAAGTAACTGGGTGGCTATAAAGGTGCACTACGGGTATCTCCGAAAGTGTCTGTTGGGTTGGCACGAATCGAGACTGGGATTTGTCACTCCGTGTGACGGAGAGGTATCTCTGGGCCCACTCAGTAGGACATCATCATAATGTGCACAATGTGACCAAGGGGTTGATCACAAGATGATGTGTTACGGAACGGGTTAAGAGACTTGCCGGTAACGAGATTGAACAAGGTACCGGGATACCGACGATCGAATCTCGGGCAAGTACTATACCGCTAGACAAAGGGAATTGAATACGGGATTGATTGAATCCTCGACATCGTCGTTCATCCGATGATATCATCGTGGAACATGTGGGAGCCAACATGGGTATCCAGATCCCACTGTTGGTTATTGGTCGGAGAGTTGTCTCGGTCATGTCTACGTGTCTCCCGAACCCGTAGGATCTACACACTTAAGGTTCGATGATGCTAGGGTTATAGGGAATAGATGTACGTGGTTACTGAATGTTGTTCAGAGTCCCAGATGAGATCCCGGACGTCATGAGGAGTTCCAGAGTGGTCCGGAGGTAAAGATTTATATATGGAAAGTCCTGTTTTGGTCACCGGAAAAGTTTCGGCTGCTATCGGTAACGTACTGGGACCACCGGGAGGGTCCCGGGGGTCCACCAAGTGGGGCCACCAGCCCCAGAGGGCTGCGTGGGCCAAGTGTGGGAGGGGACCAGCCCCAGGTAGGCTGGTGCGCCCCCCAGGGCCCAAGGCGCCTAGGGTTTGGGGGAACCCTAAAAGGGGGCGCCCCCCTTGCCTTGGGGGGCAAGACAACCCCCCTGGCCGCCGCCCCCTCCTCAAATTGGATCTGAGGGGCTGGCGCCCATCTCCCTTGCCCCTATATATATGTTGGGGGGTGGAAGGGCAGCCACAACCAAGTTCTGGCGCAGCCCTTCCCCTCTCCCAAGTCCTCCTTCTCTCCCGCGGTGCTTGGCGAAGCCCTGCAGGATTGCCATGTTCCTCCACCACCATCATGCCGTCGTGCTGCTGCTGGACGGAGTCTTCCCCAACCTTTCCCTCTCTCCTTGCTGGATCATGGCATGGGAGACGTCACCGAGGGCTGCATGTGTGTTGAACGCGGAGGTGCCATCCGTTCGTCACTAGGATCATCAATGATTTGGATCACGACGAGTACGACTCCATCAACCCCGTTCACTTGAACGCTTCTGCTTAGCGATCTACAAGGGTATGTAGATGCACTCACCTTCCCCTCGTTGCTAGATTACTCCATAGATTGATCTTGGTGATGCGTAGAATTTTGTTGATTTCTACTACGATCCCCAACAATTGCATGTCTTCGGCGCGACTGCAACTCTGTGGTGTTTGTCCGGAAGGGGCACTGTTGCATATTTGCCACTAGGCATGCAACTATAAGCGTCGCCCCCAACTACAAGTCTGTGTTCGTTTTGTCACGAGAAAGGGGCAATTGCATATCTGTCACTAGACATACAACTCAAATGCAACCATTTTTCATGTTTTATTTTCCTTTGCTAATGTTGCTATTTTTTGGTTTTGAATATTATATTAAACAATAAGTTTTTTAAAACTTGAAACATTGAAATCTGGTTGCACATTTGCTATCGACATTCATGTGTTCAACGAGACTGAAATTTAGTGTTGTTTTCTCTTCTTCTATTTTTTTATTTTATACTGCTTTTTAAAATTTTGATATTGCAAACGTGGAACCTTGTTGCACATTTGTTGCGTGTGCAACGACATATACTTCACCTCGCATGCAACCGCAAGTGGCATAACACTGCACGCAACAAAACGTCGTGCGCGGGGGTAACAAGACGTCGGTCATATGTGTGCAACAAAATTATTATTTTCCGTCAATATCTTTTCTTGTGTTCAAATCCTTGTATTTTTTCACGAATGAAAAATGACAATAAGCCGCATGCTCATCTACAAAAATTACAAGCACTGTACGACATGTATAAGGGTTTTACGACAAAACCAATTAAACAAACGCAATGATTTTAACACAAAAAAGCTGCGTCACGCGTTCAGGTTGTAGTTTTTTTATTGTTGAGGTTGTAGCTGGATAACAAAACACACATATGTGTGGTGCGTACAACCTAAAGCACATGGAAGAGAGAATAATCTGGCAACAAAAGCAACGTTCACCAAAAGCAACTTTCACAGATGAAAAGCGCAGTAGAAGTACAAAGGCAGCCCATAATGGATATAAACACGCAAATAGTTTCCGAAACAAAACAGGCCCGTTTGTACACATGCTGACATCATCAGTCGACTGAGACTTCGTGAAGTCTGAGTTGGCTGAGACCTAGACAGACCCTTAGAAGATTTCCAACTTTCATAACTGCTCTTACTAGTTGGACCAATATCTTCTCCTTGCCATGAAGATATGGTCTGGAACTGTTAAAACAAGGGGTCATATGGAGAGTGGTCGATGGTAAAAATGTTAACATTTGGAGAGATAACTGGCTCCCAAGAATTTCAAGACTAAAAATTACAGCTAAAAAGCATCGAACTAGACTGAAGTGGGTGTCGGAATTATTCATGAGCGGGACGAGAAGATGGGATGAAAATTTGATTAGGCATTCATTCTTTCATCATGATGCCGAAGAGATCCTAAACTTACGCATTCAGTCTGTGGGAGAAGGTGATCTAGTTGCTTGGCACTATGAGAAAAGTGATATGTTCTCTGTGAAAAGTGCGTACAGACTGGCTTTAAATCTCAAGGACAACAGGGGCGAGACAGGAATATCCAGTGCTGCTGTTAATGAGGAAAGAAGACTGTGGGACGTTATTTGGAAGGCTAAGGTTCGGCAAAAAATTAGAATTTTTGCTTGGAGAGCTGCGACCAACAGTTTGGCGGTTCAGGTGAATAGAGTGACTCACCATCAAACGGTCTCCAGTATGTGTACTATATGTGGAGTTCAGGATGAAAATATCTTCCACGCTCTGGTGACATGCCCTAATGTCACACCCAATATGCGACCCTATCCAAAAGGAACTCGAAGGTCCCATCAAGGATAGAACCGCATATTGATACGCTTTTGCAAGGTGGATATCATTACATCAACATTACATAATAGATGGGGATACATATAAAAGGCATACAATGCCACACGAATACAATCACCATCTTCCATAAGAGCACCATCCGTCTATGGATGAAACACAAATAGAAACTCAAACGACATCCACCCTGCTAGCCCAGGCTGCCGACCTGGAACCTATCCCCTGATCGAAGAAGAAGCAGAAGAAGAACTCCAAAACAAGCAAACATCGCTCTCGCGTCATGATCATCGCATAACCTGTACCTGCAACTGTTGTTGTAGTAATCTGTGAGCCATGAGGACTCAGCAATCCCATTACCATGGGTATCAAGACTAGCAAAGCTTAATGGGTAAGGAATGGATAAGTGGTGAGGTTGCAGCAGCGACTAAGCATATATGGTGGCTAACATACGCAAATTAGAGCGAGAAAATAAGCAAACGGAACGGTCGTGAAGCTAGCAATGATCAAGAGGTGATCCTGAACTCCTACTTACGTCAAACATAACCCAAAACCGTGTTCACTTCCCGGACTCCGCCGAAAAGAGACCATCATGGCTACATACGTGGTTGATGTGTTTTAATTAAGTCAAGTGTCAAGTTCTCTACAATCGAATATTAACAAATTCCCATCTGCCACATAACCATGGGCACGGCTCTCGAAAGTTTATACCCTGCAGGGGTGTCCCAACTTAGCCCATGATAAGCTCTCGCGATCAACGAAGGATATTCCTTCTCCTGGGAAGACCCGATCAGTCTCGGAATTTCGGTTACAAGACATTTCGACAATGGTAAAACAAGACCAGCAAGACCGCCCGCTGTGCCGACAAATCCCGATAGGAGCTGCACATATCTCGTTCTCAGGGCACACCGGATGAGCAAGACGTCGGGTTGGCATAGACCCTGGTTGCCTAGGGGGCGTCGGACATTGCTCGGTTTGGACCAACACTTAAACAAGCATTGGCCCGGGGGGGCTAAAATAAAGATGACCCTCGGGTTAATTACTCCCAAGGGAAAGGTAATAGGTGGTAGGCAAATGGTAAAACCAATATTGGGCCTTGCTGGAGGAGTTTTATTCAAGGCGAACTGTCAAGGGGGT
This sequence comes from Triticum aestivum, assembly GCF_018294505.1. Classification (NCBI taxonomy): domain Eukaryota; kingdom Viridiplantae; phylum Streptophyta; class Magnoliopsida; order Poales; family Poaceae; genus Triticum; species Triticum aestivum. Next base: position 317,265,748 of record NC_057807.1, on the reverse strand, counting down.
CCCATAAATCCCCCAACTGCGTTAGGGACGCAAAATCCGGGAACATAATACCGATATGACGGAAACTAGGGCGGCAAGAGTGGAACAAAACACCAGGCATAAGGCCGAGCCTTCCACCCTTTACCAAATATATAGATGCATTAATAATATAAGAGATATTGTGATATCCCAACATAATCCTGTCCACCATGGAGCAATCTTCAACTTCACCTGCAACTAACAATGCTATAAGAGGGGCTGAGTAAAGCGGTAACATAGCCAAGCAATGGTTTGCTAGGAAGGGTGAAAAGGTTAGAGGCTGACATGGCAATTTGGGAAGGCTTGAAGAACAAGTGATAGGAAGCGCAGCATAGCGATAGAACGAAACAACTAGCATAGCAATGATAGTAGTGAGATCCAGGATAGCGGTCATCTTGCCTGAAATTCCGCAAGGAAGAAGAACGAGTCCATGAAGAATATGAAGCCACGAAGACGAACCAAGCGTAGACGAACGGATCCTCACGATCGCAACGAAACGGGAACTATCGAGAAGAAGCACACAACATAGTAAACACACCACACATGAACAGGCATGATGCTCAACCAAGTATGATGCATGACAAGGCTACATGAAGCTACTCATGGCAAGAGATGAAGCATACAAGAGCAACACACCAAAGCAAAGCAAGTTTAAATGAGGCCGGAAACAACATATAACACTTCTGGTAAGTCCTCATATGCAAATTTCGAAATTGGTACAGAACTGAATAACCCTTATGTTCAAGTTGTTAAACAGCAAGTTAAGATGCACCAAGATGATCTACACGAGATTCTAGTCAAGTTACATATAAAGTTCATTTAATTCGGAGCTACGGCCTAAAAGATATGAGCAAAACAAGTTAAACATGGCATTGATGAAAAATGCATACAAACATCAAGCAAACACCTCAAAATAAGGATTCAACATGATAATATGAAACTACATGCAATTCTAAGCAAGTTTCATATAGAGCACACTCAAAACGGAGCAACGGTTCAACACATACACACCATACAAGTTCAAAGGACAAGCTGTCCACAACAGCAACTAGGCATCTAGCAAGCATCGAAACAATATGCTACAGCACCTCATCATAAGAAAAAAAGGCATGAACGTGATGTACAAGTAATGCACAACAAAACATGAACACTGAGCTATCTCCAGAAAACAATATAACATGCTCAAAAGGACATGGCAAGATTGCAAATAATAATAGTTCACAGACTTAGCAGAAATAACACCAGGTTGCAAAGTTTAGAGCTATCAAACAACATGCTACAGGAACTTATCATGGCAAACAAAGGCATGGAATGCTAATAATAAAGACAAAGAACAAAACTCCCTTACTGAACTTATTCCAAAGATCAACAGAAAATATGGTAGCATCCATGCAAATATGGCAAGTGATATGACAGATTCAGACATGACAGGAACAACAATAAGTAGGCATGTTGGTGAGCTTGTGACACTCACCACAGAGCAATACATGGCATGAAAAGGTGACCAAAAGTCAGCATACATGTTTATGAAGCTAAACATGGCAATAACATGGTCATAGGGTGCATGGATCACTAGCAAAGCACATGACAAAACTGAACTTCATGTTAACAGGCTGACAACAACATTATTTAGCAATTTGAGAGCAAGATTACAACAATCTACAGCAGGCTATAAATGCAAACAAAGGCATGTATGGATAGAGCATGACATGTATAACAAAACATCCTTAGTGAACATCTCCAGATTATGCATAGAATGACTTGTAGAAGCAGGTTTATATAGCATCATGTTATAGCAGATTCAGCCTAGCAAAACAGCAACATCAAGTACCCTACTTCACGAGCTTGATGCACTCACCACAAGGCACAAAAAATACATGGATTGCACCACTGTAATGATGGCATGATGAAGTTCAAAACACATGTAGACATCTAGCTCATAGGATGCACACACAAAATGCAATAAAAAAGACAAAACACCAAGTTATGTTAACATACAACAGTTAACATCATATAGCACTCTTTCAACGATGATTTGGGCATCAAGATGGACTCAAACAAACATAACGCAATGGAACAAAATATATAGCATCTCATGATGAACATTTCGATATATCATATGCATGAAACGTAGTTATATGCAAGGAGTTATGGCATGTTGAACAGGGACACATAATGCAAAAATCTCAGGGACTTGGGAATTTCGGGGTCAACCTTTCTGGATCTAGATCTGGCGCGGACTTCGAGGTTCGCCGGAGATGTCGTGGACGGGGCCGGGGAGGTCGGATCCGGCGGCGGCGTGGCTAGAACGCGACGGGGACGGGGCCGGGGAGGTCGGGGTCACCGGAGGAGGCGGCACCGGCACGGGGACGCGGCGGCGGGGCGGCGGAGGCGCTG